>NC_142520.1:45062377-45152377 GCF_964205215.1 Stylophora pistillata | reverse complement strand
GACTTACATGTTCAGTACACACCTGGTACTGATATTCCAGTCGCTGATGCACTCAGCAGAGCATACTTGACGAAGGTAATTAAGTTACATCAACTAAGTTGAAATTGTAAATTGGCCACCGTAACGAATAAAAAAGCTGACGTTTCTGGCGTGAGCTCTTCGTCAGAGCGAATGGAGGAATTGTGGGTTGTATGTGGGTTTATAAGCTGAAAGCGGAGCTACGCTTTTGGTGGGAACATGGCGACGAGAAAAATACGAATAAAGTAGTGTAATGAAAAGCGTTCGCTAATACCTGTGGGATTAAGACTGCCGATTTGAAAGATAAACCTAAGTTCAAGAGTTTTGCGGCTTTCCGTGTTGCCAAAATGCAAAGAAAGACCGCAGACTGCCATATGTTGTTAGAATCATTAGGTAAATTAAAGTGTCTAGCGACTGGTTTTGATGCGTCCTTGTCATTCCTTTCTTCGTCGCGAAGGTGTTCTCGGAATCGGTCACATAGTCGTCTTCCTATGTTTTTGTCGCGTTTGAATGAAAAAACGCGTCCAAAACATTGGCAATGTTTTGGTCAGAAGTTCATTCCAAACTAATGACCAACCCAGCACTTTTAAATGCACTCGTGTATGATGCAAAACTTGTCCCTTCATTCACAAAGCTGATTTATTGCATAACTTGCACTTACTGCAAAAAGTTATACATCGGCGAAACAGGAAGACGAGTAGACGACAGAGTTTCAGAAGTTATCAGTGCACGTCGAATCCATCAACAAGGACAACAACATGTTTAAATATAATAGAATATAAATGTAAATAGAATATAAATGATTGCTGAAGAAAAATTGCAGAGAAGGAATAAAAGAAGGCCCCTGCGAACACAGAAGAGCATATCAACACCAAAGCAAAAGCCTTCGCTTAAACCCTGAAGCTAGACGATAGAGTCGAATCCCTGACGCCTAAAGAATCATTCATCTCCCTGAAAGACCACAAGGAAAATTTCCACAACAACCCCACATGCCGCCTGATTTATCTAACCAAATCAGAATTAGGCAAAGTCAATAAGCAAATCCTTGACAAGATTAACAAAATTATTATCGAGAAAACCGATATTAACCAATGGAAGAACACAAAGGTGACCCTCGATTGGTTCAACACCATTCCTAACAAGGACCACCACTCATTTATCGCCTATGATGTTATAAATATTTATCTATTCATTTCATACAAGTTCCTCAACAACGCTCTAACCCTCGCAGCCTCTTACACCGACATCTCCGTGGAAGAAGAAAAACCTATTTTCTCCGCATGGAGCAAGAAGCGCTCACCAACCTCATTTGATGTAACAATTGGCTCCTTCGATGGCATGGAAACCTGCGAAATAGTGGGATCATACACGTGAAACCAACAACCCGAACGTATCAGAAAACAAATGGGCTTGTACTGTGTAGAGATGAAGGCCAAGGTGCATTCCAACAAACACCAAAAGTGATTGAAAGAATCAAGAAAGATATTTGCGAAGTGTTTACTAAAATGACTTCAAAAATAACAATCAAAGTGAATAAGAAGAACATCAGCTTTCTCGATGTCACACTGAACCTGAAAAAAAGAATTTACAGGCCCTATGCAAAGCCCGACAACACGCCACTTTATGTCCATCGTGAAAGTAATCACCCACTGTAGAGTTTTAAAATGCGTATTTAAACTACGGATTAAGCCGGATTTCTATAGTTGACTAAACATCGTTAGTTCTTCGACTTCATACTCTTTCCTCGTTCCTATCCTATAATAGTCTTTCATATATTCCGTCTTCCCCTGATGATCAACAAAAGGCTCAGTGAAATCGAATCAAGCAAAGACTCCTTCGACAAAGCGACACCATTGTGTCAACAAGCGTAACAAACAAGCGGCTACGAACACCAATTAAAATTCGAGGCACCAACCAACGAACAGACACGCAGCGGGAATAGAAGTAAACGCAGAAACATAACGTGGTATAACGTACTCTTTAATGAGAACGTAGCTATTAACGTGGGAAAGAACTTTTAACACATCGTAATCGATTCATTCACAGCAGGACACCCATTGAGACAAATCCTCAACAAGAACACTTTGAAAGTGACCTATTAGTGCATTCAAAATTTAGAAAGAAAAATCAGCGCCTACAACAAGACCATTCTCAAGAATTCCCAATTGCAAGGAGATCATGCAATTGCAGAGACCAATAAAATAGAGGGCAAAATTACTGAATGCTGGTTGGTCAATGAAGAGGGTATTTTTTTCTTAACTTTGCTTGAGAAGAGGGCAAAATTACTACCTCATGATTGGTTCTCAGGTTGCCTATCAACAGCTTATGCTTTCGAAAAGTTGTTGCTGAAGCATTTGACAATGGCGTCTCGTTTCGAGATAGTTGACAAAGAATATATCGAAGAATTAAAAGACAAGAGAAAACGAAAACACGAGGAAAAGCACGGAGTACTGAAAGAACGTTTTTAAAAAGTTGGCGAATGAAAGAAACTTCCAAGCAAATTTAGAAGAGTACGAGAGCGATGTCCTCGACCAAACACAGGCGCAGTTTTATGCCGAGTTGCGAAAAGAAAACGGGGATGAATATGAGCCCAACTGCCTGAAAATAATGCAGAATTCACGGGAGAGATATCTAAAATCAAATGCCTATCCAAAGTCCTGGTATCTTTGTACAAAAATAATTTTTCACTCAGCTCATTCGCGCGTTTGTGGCCATTGATTATCTGTCATCTTTAAATAGCTTCCTATGACTGATTACTGAAGATCGCATTCAGAAATTCAGTAATTTCCCCCTTAATTTAATTAATTAAGTAATCTCAATGGGTCCTCGTAAAATTAAGGATTAATAACAATTGTGTTTTCAGAAGCTGCTGAAATTGCCCTCGTCGCCTCGCGACTCGGGAAATATCAGCAACTTCTGAAAACACGCATGATATTAATCCTTAATTTTACTCGGCCCCATGCGATTGCCTATACAAACACACTGCCCGTTAAGAGGTAAATGTCTGGTCCAAAACTAATAAGCCACAGTTGAAACAAAAACTTTTTTCTGAGAATGCAAAAGCGAGAACGAAAAGAATGCAATCAAGTTAAGTAAATTCATCTGGTCCTAAAGGATACATGCCTCTTTCATTGTGGCCTCTGCTAGTGTAGAATGCAATGAAATTATAGAGATATTTCCGTATAAATTTCAACCACATATTTCGCCCACTAGATCGCACTACTCCGGTTCCGTAATCCCCACAGAATTCACCAAGAAGATTGGTTGATTGATTACTGCCATCTCGGATCTCAAGGTAAGCCCCCTCTAGACATAGTCGTGGGAGCAGAGTGCGCATGGTAAAGTTAAGTTCCACATAATGTCCTTGTGGAACAGAAAGAACTCTTTTTTCATTAAACTCTTGAACTTTCTCCCATCGTTCTGCTTGCATAGCATACTCCAACAGACCTGCAAAACGACAACAAGTCAATTAGTTTGGTTACAATTGATGGTTATCGTAAAAAAATCGAAGAAGTGTATAAAGGCCATGAAAATGAAAGAATGAGTTAGTGCACAAAATAAGGCCTTCCATACAAGTTGAGCCCTTTCTTCCAAGCACAATTACTCCATTTATTATATGTTAGAGACTATTTGAAAAATCTCATTTATAAACACACTATACTTTATTCTAAACTCCGCTCAGGAGAGAGAGAAGCGGCACCCAACCTTTGCTCGAGCCAGGACAAAACTAGTGACGATTTCAAAAACTTCAAGGTGAATTGAATTTCAACAAACCCAAATGTTCCTCCGCCGAGTAATATCTACAGCAACAAAAAGCAAATGCAAAAAGGAAAATGAACGTAGACGCTTTATAAACTATCTGTCTCAATAACACAACACACATTAAGGCTGGGGCTCACCAAGCTTGGGATATAGCCATTGCCTCAATGACTCTCCGATTCCAACTAAAAAACTTGCCATGAATCTACAATTTAACACCGCAGATGTAGTTTCCTTGTAATAAAGGTGTGAGGATAGTTAAAAGTTGGTTTATTACTGGCTTTTAGGTGTACTGCTTATATTTCGTTGAAATGATTTTGTTGCATTTGAATGATTTTATTGAACGTGCATTTAATCTCACAAAAATTGAAGGCGTCTGAAAAACATACAGTAGATCCTTATTTGGACTTCGATGGGACTCTGCTGAGGTGCACCCCATTTCACAAGCCTGGTTTAAGTTGCATTACACACTTATCTTTAAGCAGATGCCATGTTCGTTCACCCTCAAACTCTTCATTGCCATCCGTCGACGGATGTCCCATTTGTTATCTCCATTCCCTTCCTTACCGCCCACCCTACCCATGGGGCCTCCTCTCTCTCCCTCCATTAGAAAAAATTGGAGTAGAGAACATAAAGGCATAATTTTACATCATGTATATAGTGTATGCTTTCTTACGCTTTTTAATCGATGTTTTGTACATAACTATGAACATATTATACAATACTAATTTTTTTCATATTCGTTGTAATTGAATGCTGAAAATCTAGTTCTTGGGAGAATTTAATAAAGCGTTATCTATCATTATTTAAGTGCTTACAGAAAACAAGGATGAAACTCCACTTGGCCATTGAAGATACCACCACAATGTTGTTTGCTACAGAAGTAATAAAAGTTGCTATGCTTAATTTTACCTTGATATTTGACATAGATGTCTATCATTTCAGTAGAGATCCGTTGTTAACGTTTTCAACGCAAATTTGAAACTTAATATGGTTACAATTGAAAAGTAGGAGGGTGGGGGCGTAAGAGGAGGGTGTGGCTCCCAAACAAAAATTTGAACATTTGGTTCGGAAAATATCGCTCACGCAGTCTGATTGGCAAAATATTCAATCTCGTGATCATTTCACAAATCCTTCTATCAACATGGCGCTTGGCGAAACAATATGCTTTAAAACTTCTTTTAAACAGCCTCCAGCCTGTTTTGGAGAAGCTTATAAACTGTAGCAAATCTCCTTTGACCTAGATAGCCAATTTAGGAAATTAGACACGATTTAACTTTTTTCTGTGGGAACCCAGTCAAATGCAAAGCTGAAAGATTTTAGATTGTTCCATATAGAACTGGTTGAAGAATTCTATCGAAGTACTCCTTTAAAATGTGTTGGTTAACTTGCCTCCATCATTCCCAAAGCAATCGGTACCCTTCTCATCGAAGCCTATGATTAGGACTTTGCTATCCTTTAAAAAACGTCAGAACTATTTGCTCTGTATTAGACAAAATTCTGACCGATTCATTTTAATTAGAGAGAGGTTGTCGTCAATTGACTCCCCACGCCTGACGATTTTCTTTATTTTCATCGAGCACTAGCTTAAATGTTCTAATACTAAAAGCGGAAGTGATATGGTTGTCATCCATCGTTACGTGTATGTGGGTTACTTATCTTGGAACCACTGCAACATTCATGCACCGTAAACCAACATCAAGCCAACAAAGATTTGTAAATATAATTCTGGTAGACTCTGGGACAGCGACTTGCAATTAGTTTTTTTTATTATTCAAATAGAAAATTATGTTTATGTATGTTTTTATCTTCGACGAATGGATTGACGTTTGTTTTTCTAAATCATTATTTTACCGGAGTTTGAAAATACTTGCCTGTTGTAAGAACATAATCTACAACATTTACTTTTTTAATTCAGTTGTGGTAACTAAATGTATCTAAAAAATGCCTATTATTTTGTTCGGTCTACTTCGTAGTCTGGGATCGAAATCGAAGGAAGAAGATCATTTCCTTATAATGAGGTTTATTCTGGATAGTTCATTAATGATTAATCTCGCTTTTCTCGATATTTGTTTCTTGATGTGTCGATATTGTTGAGAGAGTTAGCCCTTTCTTACCTTGAAAAAGGAATACCTGTAACCTTAAAATACAAGACTTATACAAGTACAATTCAGGAAAAAAACTGATGTTGGGATAATGTATTTTGGTTACCCAAAAGTAGCCCGATGTCAGTAAATAACATCTGAAAAACAGCTTGGACATTTGAATTTAAACGTTATTCACCCCGTTGCAGATAGAAATGCAAACATTGAGAGAAACTTACAATGATAAATTATTAATTCTTAAATCTATAGCTCATATGACTGACAGATGACCTTTCTGCATTGAGAATTGAAATATAATTGAAATTCGCATCCTGTCTTCTTTTTTAAGCTTTCATTAGTTGCGATAGCGGAAAGAATGTCAGCATATATGCGTCAGTAAATAGCAAAACGAAAGAGAATCAGAAGAGGGTTTTATGTCTGCTTAAAAATCAAAATGAGGAACACGAAATGAAAAGAAAATATCCAAAGAACGGCTTTTTTGCATTGTTTTAACGTGTGAAGTAAGGAAGCCATCTGTGAAATAATTTGAATGCTTGTTTTCATCTAATAAGAAAGCAATTTTATGCAAACTTCATCTAAGTGGAGTCAGATATTTTTTTTTAATTTTCAAATAAAAATCATTTACTTTTCATTTTGATTAAAAAAAAGAAAAAAACCAGGGCTCAAAAGCCAGTTGCTCTGGTTCTTTTTCACAATTCTTGTCTTTTTTCATTATATCCTCAAATACATGTACAAATACAGTCTTTATAGAGCAGATAGTCGTTTTTTTCTTCCTTTCTCAGCCAAAGTGTCTCAGAAAATGATTAGAGGCCATTCAAGGTATCTCCAGAAGTTAATTTTGTCAGGTGTAAATCATGCAGGCCATTAAAATGCACATTTCTCTCAATTCTCACTAAAAGACCACTTAACAAGGTGTTGAAGTAAGAAACAAGAATTTTAATCTGATCATTGAACTATTAAGTTAGAATTCAGTTACGAAATGAACCCTTGAAAACTTGATTGTTAATTCATGGCGACCGATAGCAAATATTTTTTTGATTAAATATGCATTAAGATAAATTTTCGTAAGCATATTATATTACATTGGTGGAGGTGCTCGTAAAGTGATCGGTGACCTTAATGGATCGTTTGGGTCCCGATATTTTCTCAGTGTTGTGAATGAAAGGACACGTTTTGCATCGTGCACGAGCGCATTTAAAAGTGCCTGGTTGGTCATTAGTCTGAAAAGAACTTCTGACCAAAAAATTTCCTATGTTTTTGTCGCGTTTGAATGAAATGAGTGGAGGCTGCGAAAAGATAGTGCTTGTCTCTGGATCGTTTTGAGGTAATTTATAGTTTTTAAGAATGATGGATTTAACTGAGTGGTTCTGAGGGTAAAACGCGAGAGTGAATGGAATGCAGTCGGAATCTTCCTTTTATGACGTTTCTAGTACTGAAAGTCGATCAATAAGTTGGGCGCGGTGATAACCCTCTTGAACGACAGAATCAGGGTAACCACGTTTATCGAAAAACTGGCACATTGACTCTGATTTGTGGTGTAAGTCAGAGTCATCACTACATAAACGACGAAGTCTTAGAAACTGAGAAAAAGGAATGGAATTCTTAACGTGAGATGGATGCGAAGACGAGTACAACAAGTAGTTATGCGAGTCTGTAGGTTTGTAATATACACTAGTGCATAAACCGTTGCCTTCAATTGAAACTGTGATGTCTAAAAAAGATAAAGAATTGTCAGAAATTTCCCAGGTATATTTCAGAGCCGGGTGAAAAGAATTGACTGCGGTTATGAATTGAGTCAGCTTCTCTCTGGTAGAGGAGGTGGCGCCAATACAGTCGTCGATGTAGCGACCGTAGAGTTCAGGTTTGGAACCGTTGTATTGGCTGAAAAATTGATGTTGGACAAAACCTACAAAAGGTTGGCATAGGTAGGTCCCATTTTGGTGCCCATGGCTACACCATTGGTTTGTTTGAAAAAGTTGTCCCCGAATGAAAAACAATCGAGTGTGAGCACTAGTTCGGCTAAGCGCAGTAGTGTTTCAGATTTAGGTTCCTTAACAGCACGTTGATCAAAAAAAATGTTTAAGGGCCAGAAGACCTTCGCCATTAGGAATGACAGTGTAAAGAGACGTAAACATACTTTGCTGTGGGGAAATAATTTTTATTTTAGAAGCTACGTTGAAGCCGAACACGGAGCATACATTCGTAAACAGGATCGGTATCTGTACTGACAGTGTAGATATCTAGCGATAAAAGAAGGAAAGCTCGCCGCCTTTAGATAAAAAGAGCTCGTAATAAAGTAACCATGTTATTCATCAGTTTCAAAATTCAACGGTAATTCGAAAGCCGTCACTACTCGTTCTTTTTGGCAAGAGAAGGGCCATTGTTCTTTAAAAGTCAGACGTTTCGATCTCTTGCCTATAATTTTGAAATGCATAAGTCATCTTGTTATATCATTTATGGTGCCAACGTCTCAAGAAACTATAAAAAGTGTTTTATAAATTTCAAGATGTACAAAAGCAGGAGAAATGTTAGTGTTGCAATTTTGAGGTCTAACCAGTCTCGTTATTCTCCCAGCCAATCAGCTTTAGTTTCTAAAACATATATTGAAGATAGAAGGAGAAATTGCACTTTGCAATAATTGTTTCATGGCACATCATCAAAGGAATTACAAAAGAAAAAAGATTTGTATGCATTATTCGCTATCTATATATTCAGGTAAAAAGAATAACAGTTTTAGGATTTTTTTCACTACAGATACACTGCTTTAATTTCTTTTTTGTCTGTTGTTTTACAATTTCTTAATGAGGGGTAAACTTTTATTTTTAATAACTCTATGTCCGTTACTCTGTGAATATCATTATTTTATAGTTTACGAAATGACTGCTTCATGTTTAATTTTCGTTCACTTGACTTTCAAATTTACGTCAAACTTGGAAAAACGCCAAAGAAACATGTTTCCTTTTCGGTAAAATTTGCATTTCCATTGTAAAGTATCATCACAAACCACACATTCTTATGTGTCGAAGAATTCGGACCCTTTTCTATGTCGATCATTATCCTTAACTCTTACTATTTCTGTTGCTGAAAATGTACCGGATTTGGTGAGGAAAAATTTAATTCTGAGAAATGATAAGAAGTGATGAAATGAGATATTCATGTTTCAGTTATTCCGTGTCTCTGTTTCGCAGAAAACGACGATTTAATGTGCATCAAAGGAATAACATGAGAATCACAAACACTAAGAAGAAAATACAAACCATGCGGGAGATAGAATAGCTCGGAATAAATATTGTGATAGATTTATCAAAAGTATCGACATCTGTGCAACCAAAGAAGATTATTTGTCATCAACCAAAAAAATGCCTATTGCTTTTAAATCTAATTTTTCTAAAGTATAGGAGGCGAGAGGGAATTGAATTAAGCTAATATATAGGAAAATAACTGAAAGTAACAAAGCTCTTATGTTTAGTACCTGAATGTTGATTGTCCCTTTACTCTGTTAGAAACTGATCGCATTTATCTGTTTAAGCAGCAGAGAATTAATCCACACAGAAGTAAAGGTTTTTACAGCTGTTGTTAGTTGTTGTTTTAATTAAATACAAAGTTAAAAGACAAAAACTTATATCACGTATTTCGTTCAATTCGTTCAAGCTACGCGTCCAACTTAAAGAATGAAATTAAATCGTTGTTTCGTTTTCTTCACTTTTTAGTTTATAAAAAATGAAGGAAGTCTGGAAGAAAGTCTGCAATTTAAAACATTGCTAATGTCACCGCATACTTTAAAGGATTTTCCTATGTTATATTAAATGTCACTCAAAAACGAAAACTTGACTTCCATGGTTGGACTTTTCTATTGAAAATGACTTGTCAGTGGAAAATAAATATGTTATTTGCTAGCAGGGAGGTTCTTATAGAAACAAAATCCAATATACAGACAGCATTTACAAGTCCGAAATCGGAGTTTTCCATCGTACGCTCCATCCTCGCTCCTTTGCAATTTTTCACTACCTACGAATGGTCATAGGTTAGTTTATTACCGGCGGGGAAGCGTTTTTCAATCCCCCCTGCATGGTTCTTAATTAGTAGCCCCGTCATGGGTCATTGAAACGTATTCCCGTCCGTTGTCATCTAACAAGAACTTGAAACTTTGCTTCGTCAACTGTCTTAGACCTTCTCGTCCTGGACGACACCAGCACAAGGTTATATGAAACCAGATGATTCCGTAGAAGACCCCAAGGATTATCTCTCCGGATTTCATTTCACGTCTTCATCTTTTGGAAATCTGCTTCTAGAATTCGAGGTTTCTGTTTTGCGTTTTCGTTGCTCTTGCGCTTGTTTATTAGCTTTATCTGACTCCGGAGGAGCCTGTTTGACGCTTGGAAATCGGGAGATGACAAAACACGGAGCCCTATTCCATGGAGTAGGGCTCCGTGTTAAAATACTTTATAAACATGGTAAATTGTTTAACTGTACATATCTTAATGTATTTTGCGCTTGCCAGCTCTATGATTGTCACAGTTAGACACAGTTTACGAATTGACCGCCATCTTGAATTGAACATTAAACTGCTGGCCACTTCAAACAGAAGGCTTAAATGTAATCCATGAACGTTTTCTTTGATAGGCCAAGTACCATCTTTATTTATGATCTTCAAGAGGCCAAAAGTACGGTCATCCTTCATTCGGCAGCAGGTATTACGTCTTTAAAGATACCTGTTTAGGTGAGGCGTCTCTAAGGGGTTTGGCGTTCAATCTATTAAAAAAAGGCCTCGTGGGTTTCTTAATTGTGTGAAGCGATGAGGATAAAAGCTAGGACTTAAAAAAAGTAATTCGTGTGTTTAAACTGACCTTCTCTTCGCCCTTCTATTTGTAGCGTAATAAAATTGAGATATGCAAGGAAACAAAAAATCAAAACATCGATGGGTCAGCAAATAATCTGACTGGGCAGTTGATTTGGAAAATGTAGTAAGTTTAAATATTTTACCTCGTGCAGAACTCGAAACAGCGAGATTTGTTCATCATATGAAGTTTTTTTTTTTATCTTCCGGTCAAAGAACTCATTACACAGCGCTAAAACCAAAATGGGGGGGAACTGTAAGAGTGAGAGCCCCCTACCCCCAAAAAATTGGGATGTATAGAACTTTAATTTGACAATCGGTGTGATTCGAGCTTTCTTTTTGAAGCGTTACTGTAGCTTTGAAGGTTTCTGATGTATGGTTGCCGTTTATTTTTGTACTGTTTGCCAGAGGAAGCAAGTCAATCTAAAAAAACAAATATAGATTTTTTTTAAATATCGAATAACATTTGAGAGTTTAACGAAATTTTAACTTACAATTCGTAGGGTATTCCATACTTCTTTTCGATCTTTTTGTGATCTCTGGCTGACCATTATTTGAATATTAGATTCTTCGCGACTTTAAATAAAAAGAGGGGTTGGTTCCCAGACTCCCTGGGACAACGCTCTGGCGCCAAAACTATAAAACACTAAGTGCAAATCACGGTGAGCGGGAAAGCTCAAAATGTATTTACTAAAAATATGTACATTTATACGATTTACCATGTTTATGAAGTATGTTATTCGACCACTACATGATTTTTAGGGGTACTCTATTTAGGTATTCCATAGGGTACTTCATGGAGTAGGGCTCCGCGTTTTGTCATCTCCCCTTGGTAATCTGTGCCTTTTGATGTGGATATATCCCCTGTTAAATGGCAGATTGTTGAGGTATCTTTCAGTTGCACTTCGCAATCCAAGAAGGGATGACCTTGAATACAATGCACCATCTTTTGTTCGTGCTTCTGTGTAAAATTAGCGGAGATTTAGGTCAAACTCTTCGGTTGGAGGTTCTTGGCCGCTTTTTTTTTTCACTGCACCAAGCTATTAAAAAACGGCAAAAACGGATGTCACATGAAAAAGAAAGATTTTTATCGATGTTTTGGTGTTCATTTGCGAGAGGAAATTGTAGTTGTTGGTTAGATGGTTAGAAACGTGTGTGTGCTAGCCAATGTTGAAATCATCCACTTTCATTGATTGTCTTTTTCGGTGAGAAGATCAAGCAAATGTGCGCCCGCCCCATTCGAGGTTTTCATATTGTATTTATTATATTTTTGCAACAAAGAAACGCACCTTCGAAAACTCGGATAGCCCATTTTGCGGATTGTTTAGATTTCTTTTTTTGTGGTCTTGTAATATGTCGTCTATTGCGGCACTTAACATGTTTTCAAATCTTTGCTTGTTTAAGTTGCCGCCTCGCTCATTGTTTTCATAACTTGCTAACGGGTAGGTCGCACTATTATTGACAGTAGCCTCTAAATCGATGGACGCTAATAGCTCGTTTTCTCTTCGTCTTCTAGGTCGTAAAGGACATCTGGGTCGAATAAAAACCCGAGAGAAAAGATTGGGATTTGGTCCGCCATGTTACAAACTGGCAGATAGCTCCACAGCTTTAACTCCATGTTCTCTTTTAACAATAGAGTGTTTCTGTCCAGGAACTATCGGCTGATAGTTGTCCCGCGGAAATTTGATGTTCGTAAAACAGATATTTGCCCGAGAAGCGAGGCATCGAGGGCAAATATGCTAGTTTTAAGAACATCAAATTTCCAAGGGGCAACTATCAGACCGATATTTCCGAGACGTAAGCACTCTGTTGTCTTTATTGTTCACCACTAAATTTTCTTCCGAGCGCCAGTTTATAAACAGACAAAACACACTAAATGCAGATTGATCAAACATTTATTCATGCGTACAGCCTGTCACAAATGTCAATAATTAGCAACCGTACCGTTTACTAATTAGTATTTACTGTTTTACTATTATTTCATGGAAAATAAAAGCCAATTTACACAACCTGCATATAGCATTAGCTAGTCTTGGCGGGTATTAGTAATAAATAAGTAAATACTACACATTGTAAGCTAATAAAAGAGATTCCATTACTACTAAAATATTACTGCAGTTGTAAGTTTTGCTTTAGTTTAGTATATTATGAGTTAAAAGATAAGTACAGTTGTCATACAAATTAAATACAATAAAATTACTAGTGAGTTAAAACAAGACAAGACATTAAAACAAGACATTGTACTCGTACATTTGCCTAGCTTCGCGGTCGTCAAACCATTCAAACTTTTCCACGGATGAGTACTATCTATCCGAGTATTTTCCGCGGACAAGCACTATGGGCTGATAGCGTCACGAGATCAATTTAAACCAATAACGATCGCAGAAAATTTAGTGGTAAGCTATACATACATAACATACATAAGCTTTATTTATACGCGGTATCAATTTCATATAATATATGCTCTTCCATCGGGCCGTGTGTAACTTAAATATGCAAATAATCATTCATAAGCAATCTAAAATGAACACTATTTCTACTAATTAATATAATTATACAACTTATGCTAATACTAATATTCCACTACTATATACCAACAGCAACGCTAAAACTAAAAACTAACACTACAACTTGTCACACAATAAGAGCTATTAAATCCAAAACTAAAAAGATTTTTAAGATTATGACAAAAAGCAATTGCTATGTGAGCAGGGATTCTTTGAAGGCAGTAACAGTCGGGTCTGGGTTTTGCTAGTAGTTTAGAGGCTGTTCCATAGTGTAGCACCTCGATAGTGCAGGCTACGTTTTCCGGCTTCAGAGAGTGGTCTAGGAGTAAAGAGATTATGAGCCGAGCCCCTCAAATTATAGGTATAGACTTCCGATATTGTTTGAAAAAGATTATGAAGGCGAAGTGGAAAGTGAGCATTGACCACCTTATACATAGCAATCGCTAGCTGTTTAGTTCGCCTTTCTTCAAGTCTATCCCTGCCAAGGTTATGTAATAAACAAGAAGATGGCGTCATATAATCAGAATTGGTTATTATACGAGCAGCCCTATTTTGTAGCTTCTGGAGTCTCTCAGATTGGCATTTTCCGATAAAACTCCATACTGGGCTACAATAGTGGAAAAAAGGAACAACCGGGGCATTGTCCCCTCTACTAACTATGTACGTGTTAGTCATGTTAATTAAGGTGTCACGCGGTACTACGGCCCTGGCCCGCTTTAGAATTGCCAGGCCAGCTGATACTTTTTTGACAAGTGATCAATTTGAGAGGGCCACGTTAAAGTGTCATCAATTTCGACCTCTAGGTATCTCAGTGTGGGCTCTGACTCTATCCACAGAATGTCCATTTATTCTTACATCAGGTTGATGATCTAGATGTGTGATCTTGTATTGAGTAGCAATAATGGAATATTTAGTTTTCTTCACATTAAGACTAAGTTTATATGCTTGGAGCCAAGACTGGATTGTTGTTTAGATCACTGTTCAGCTTTATTTGTAGATCAGTAGGATCATGAGCAGTAAGGGTAAGACAAGTAACATCAGCATACAGTCTTGGTGTTGAGGATAGACTACTCGAGAGAACATCATTTGTATAAATCAAGAATAATATAGGTCCCAGCAAAGAACCCTGAGGGACACCACACACAGTGGAGCCGTAATCATAAAGAGAACCCTTAACATAAGTTCTTTGCTTGTGATCAGTCAGATATGATTGAAACCATTTTAAGCTTATGCAGTCAACCCCATAGAAACTGAGCTTTTTAAGTAGTATTTCATGATCAATAGTAGCAAAAGCTTTTTTGAGATCGAGAAAAAGAACTCCATTTAGTAGGCCATTGTCCATACTAGAAAAACAATCGCTGGTTATATCTAGAAAAGTAATCAAAGTGGAATGACAAGGTCGAAATCCCGACTGAGCATCGGTAAATAAATCATGTCTCATTAAAAAGTCATATACTAACTGAGTGAAGACTACTCTCTCAATAAGTTTACTGACAATCGTCAAGACAGATATAGGTCTATAATTATTTGGATTAGTTTTGATAGGAGTGACTCTGGCTACCTTCCAATCATCAGGTAAAATACCGGTAGTTAAATATCTATTTATGATGTAGGTCAAGGCTGCAGAACTATAAACTCTAATAGAGCACGCCCTTCCAACCAATGACAGCGCTCTTTATATCTGAACTTTAATATAAACTCATATCTACTCGCCAAAAAATTGCTCAGCTTATGGAGGATCTGGCCTTAATTACAGCCCTAACTTGTGGGATTCCTTGTCACCTTTCCTCTTTTCAATCACCAATCGAGTTAATCGAGTTATGTTCTAGTGTCCGCGCCGATTACTCCAGGAGTGATCCACGAGCGAAATCAAGCGTTGCGTATGAAAAGTTGCGGAAAGGAGGGGAAGTAGAACCGTGCTATAGCCATCTGCAGGTGAATAAGGGGCGTCACTGTAACGCCATATAATATTGAACAGTTTACAGTTTTATCATTTATTTTTATTTTTCTTGCTCGACTTTGTTTCAGGCTTGCCAGATTCCTTAGTTGCCTTTCTATACAGATAGTACAAAATAATTCCAGCCAGGACCGGCCAAAATCCTATTTGCAGAAGTAAATTTGGATCGAACAGCGACTTCCTCTTAATAGACATGAGCTCGGTTGTAAAAATCAGTACAGAGTTGGCTATGTGTGAATAAAACAAAAATAAGAAAATGTTAGGATTTGCTGTTAATTCAATAACGTACTGTAATATGATAATAGTATCATGATTAGCGAGTAGATTTCGGTATAATTTAACTCATACTATTCTAAAACAAGGTCTATGTCTCAAACGCGATCAACTGCTTCCGCCATTGCTTTCTTTATATCCAAGAACTGCACGCGTAATAAACAATGGGGCTGTGCGGAAATCTTGCCGAGAGAGCAAAAATATAAGGCTTCTTGACCATTCTCTGTCTATGTTATAATGAGAAGATAGGAACTTTTTCCCTTTTTGGCCTTTTTTCCTCTTTTTTCCACATACTCAACACATATCCCGTTCGTGGTTGGTCAGTGACAAACTAAAGTAAGTTATAGATTGCAATATGAAATTTACGAATTGCACTCGCTCAGAATCAGATAAACAAACAATGCTAAGTTATACAATATTCCGAAAAACACTAACTTCGTTGATCTTCCACAATTGTTTCATGAAACTACCAAATCAAAGAAAACATGAGCATTTTCCAACCCATGAAAAGTTTTCTAAGTAATGTGTACCAAAGAAGTACCAAAGAGAGTTGAAAAGTGAATTTAATGATAAATATAATAAATAATAATAAATAAATGATCCTACAAACTACTTTTCCATTTGGTGATTAATGGCCATTCACGTTTTGAAAAGTTTTAAAATTTCGTTCGCCCAAGTTCAATTAAAAGAAAACTTCCAGAAAAACACTTGTGCCATAAATCAGGACTTTCACACGTGCTCAGGAGATTTTCTGTCCTTATTGACCACCTTATGTCTTCCATGGTGATAAATATAATCAACATTTACTCACGAGGAATAACATTCTGAATTCCGCGAGCTCCATACCCTAGGTGAGGAGGGATGATCAATTTTCTTTTTTCTCTGCAAAATAAAAATAACAGAAGTGTACACTATTGCAAAATAGTCTGAGCACTGCTTCTGTAAACTCACTGCAGGGGGCCCCAAAAATGGTGACCCGAAAAGGGATTTTGAACTTATCTGTAGACTATACAAAAAGAAAAGGAGGGAGAGAAAGTCATTTATAGTAAGGCTGTTAGGTTCAAAGTGAGTTTGAGTAGCAGCTGCTAGTTGCCAATCTTATTATCAGTTATGTTTGCAAATAGTTTATTTCAAATGAATAGAACTTGAAAATAGTACCCACCAGGAGCCACTACTGGCTCCTGTACCCATCTTCAGGCTCAATTTTTTGCACTCCAATTTGTTGTTTATAGAAGTAAAATTTTAAGCCACTATTTTTCTTTCACTTCAGGAAATTCTGCAAAGCTCCAGTCTAGAACAAGTCTACTGCTTAATGGTACTGTCTGCTGAAAAAAGAAAATCTTCCAACTTTGTTATTGTTGTTGTTTTAATTACATAGCGTTTCTAAAACTTACCCAATGCACATTCCTTTTATACCCATCTCCCAACCTGTTAAAAAATAAATAAATAAATAAATAAATTCAACAGATAAAGAAATACCAGTGAGTGATAAAGTTAAAGTGGCACTTACTCGTCAACTGGTGAGCTTTCTGGTATTGTTTACATGAGATCAAGAATGGGGAAATCTTAAAAGAGCTTTAACTAGTGGATTTTAACCAGACAGTAGAAGAGGTCATAATAATGGAAGTTATCTCTGCCTGCACTTTTACCACAGTAAATACAATTTACTTTTTATTTTAAATGATGCTCACCAGGCCAGGTTAGATATCACAAAGGGTTCTAATGTAGTCAAATTAACTAGCACACTTGAATGAATTAAGATACACTGAAACCTTTAAGTTATTGAAAAATAGGTACCCAATGTGTAAATGGTTGAACATGCAAGAACTGGACCAGATTCGTAAATTGAGGTGGTTTTAAATTCAAACCAGGGCACCAAAAATGGAAAAGCTTGAGATGCAAATGACTGGTAGACTAACCTCTAGCAATATCATTTAAAATTTAACTGTAACAACAGCACTCAAGTAATTTCAATGGTGCAGAATAAATTACATTCATTTGTTAACAAACTGACAATTCAAGGGTCAAATAGTCTCCTTCACAGTCGTTGTTTGGGCTCATCATGCAACGTTCCCTCCCCCACCAATCGTTGGTGGGAGAGGGAGCGTTGCGTGACGAGCCCAAACAACAGCTGCGAAGGAGACTAAGGGTCAAACAAATGTAATCAAAGTTACTTTAAGTTAGTCCCAGTATATTTGGCTAATTGGATTACTAGACTGGAATCTTCAATTAGAAAATAGACATCTTGAAAGCATCAAATATGCATGCAGACCGCCTTCCGGTTAGCTCAATTGGTAGAGCGCCAGACTGTTGTGCAGGAGGTCATGAGTTTAAATCCGGCCGGACCAACAATCAGGGTCTTTAAATAACTGAGAAGAAAGTGCTGCCTTTGTAATAATATCTGCAAATGGTTAGACTTTCTAGTCTTCTCGGATAGGGACGATAAATGGAGGTCTCGTCTCACAAGCCCTTGTATGTGATAAAAAAATTTGTGGGGCATTAAAGAACCCACACACTGTTCGAAAAGAGTAGGGCACGTAGTGCCCAGTGTTGTGGTCTATCTTTGTGTAGTGTCTATCAAATTGATGGGGGTACTCAGCACCTTTGAATATTGTATAGAAAAGGTGCAATATAAATAAGGAATTCATTCATTCATTCATGCAGAGCAACCCACTAGATAATAATGTCAAAAAAAACATGGATACTAATAAGGAAATGCCTCTAAGACACATTTTGCATATTTATAGTGTTTCTTCAAAAATGTACAATGTAACCTGCATACTAAAATATCTAACTTCACCCTGTACATTAGGGGATCCATTGAGCGGGGCAGAGAAGAAAGACTTTATGTACCCATTGTTGGCAATCCTTTGGTATCAGCACAGCTATTTAGTAATTATATGCTGCTAAAATTGGCATCTTCACAGTCATAACTCATTTCATTGGTCGCTTCCATTAGTTTTAGGAGTCTTACTTTTTCACCTACAAGTTGGCTACACTTTGTTTTCCTTGGTTTTTACCAAAAATAAAGCTAGATCGTAAGATGCCTTATCCCACCCCAGATAAACAGTGATGTTGTCACAATTTGATATCCACCCTTGATCTTAACATCATCCCTCGTCTTTGCTTACATAGGGAGGAGATCAGCATGTCCTCCTAAAAATGACTGTTTACTAGTCTGGCTTTAAATGTTTTTTTCTTTAGAAGTTTTACACCTCACTATATCCCATGGATGTACATCATTCTTAGTAGCTAAAAAATTCACATAATTTATTAGAAGTCAAAGGAATACTTCAATTAGAGTAATTTTCATTCGACTATATGTAAGTATTGACAGTAACCAAGGTTACAAAAGTTTTCCTTCACTTTGCTATGTGATTGGTCATTCAAGAAAACTAGCTCTGTCTACCGAGTCAACCAATCAGATTAAAAAGAAAACATTTACCACCAATGCTCACTTGAGTGGTTCTCACGCTTCACACAATTTGTTTGTTGTTACATTGAGTTCTCATTAGCTCCTTCAGGAGTTTAGTTTTGCTCTGGTTAGCAATTGAGCAACAACTTTGGCTTTATCAAGATAATTTTACAACACCAAAATGAAATTTCTCTGACTAATAAAATTATAGCTAAATAATCAAAAAGACCAACAGGAAGTTACCTTTGATAACCTTCCCTTTGCCCAACTGGAACTCAAGTGGTTCTCTTCCTTTTGCTAGGGATGAGTCAAACATTTGTCCATTCTCCAGTGTACCCTACAAGAGTTCATAGAGAAAATAAGGAAATCCATACATTTATGATAGCAACACCTTTCATATGAACTGAGATCAGGTTTGTTCATTTCTTACTGTTGTTTTGGCAGTTTGTTTTACTTTGTTTGATTTTTTTTTTTTTTTCATAAGGCAGTCTTTTGAAGCCATGATGAAAAAGTACAGGGTAGAGATGGCAAAATCTATCCATTAATGACAGCTTGGCACCCTAGTGATCATTTAATTTGTCTTCCATGATCTTTTAAAGTGATGGCTGAAACACTTGGATGTGATTGGGAAGGGATGTGGAATATATCTATTCTTAACAGCCAGGACAAGGACCAGATTTGTCTTTTCCTTTGTATTGCTTTGTTTTGTTTGTTTGTTTTTAGTCTATTTTGTATTATTTGGTTAATGCTTGTTTTTGAGGGAAAAAAGTGATGGGGCAAGAAAAGGGTGAGTACAGAACCCCTATCACCAAGTTTACTCTAAATTACCATTCGTGATACTTAAATTCATTTTTCCTGCCCTTCAGTGAAAGATGGCAATAGGAAGAAAGGCATGTACTGTATGGCTCTGACCATACTCTTTTCTGGGCTCTCTTTGTACTTTCAAGCAAAATGTCTTGTTCAACAAAATAACAGAAGGCATTTTGGTTTTTATTCACCAAGCCTTCCCCTCCCTCCCCCCCCCCCCCCTTCCCAATATTCTCCAGTTTTTTTGGTTCAAACTTTTCCTTCAAAAATGTAAGCATGTGAGAACATCCTTCTCATAGGCATTTCTATTTGTTAGGTTCCAAGAGTTCGATGTCGCCATAGTAGTTACACAAAATGGCACATCAACCAATGCTAGGAGTAATAACTGATTTATTTCTCATAGTGAATCATATTATATACAGGTTTTTAGATAGGCATAATTAGAACGAAACGATAATCATTTTAGGCATTTACCACAAAGGAAATTTGCAGGTGAGCAGTAGTACGTTGTGGTGTATTCTAATCTGGGGCAACTGTTAATTAACTTAAGTGTGGGTGCTCGGAATATCCGGGCATGTATTCTAACACCCCCTCTTGCTCGGACGTTGCGAGCATAACAATCTAACTACCTAGAATAATGCCTGTGAACTTTTGTAACGTAACTTTAGTTACAGGTTTTGTGAAGATGTCTGCTACGTTATCTTGCGTTGCAACATACTCTAAATTTACATTTCCATTCAGTACTTCAGATCTAATGAAGTGGTACTTAATGTCGATATGTTTTGACCTCTGATGATTTACAGGGTTCTTAGCTAGATTGATCGCTCCTTGATTGTCAACTTTAATAAGTACGTTATCGATCACTACATTCATATCACTACATAACTGTTTGAGGAATTTCGCCTCTTGAACTGCGTTCGCTAGACTAATATACTCAGCTTCGCAAGTCGAAAGTGCAACAGTTGGCTGCTTGCGACTTTTCCATGAAATTAAAGGGCCTTTTACAGATAGCTGAAAATTATACCCAGTAATGCTGCGCCTATCTTTTACAGACGCTCCCCAATCAGCATCACAAAATCCAACTAACTTCAATGCTGATCTTGATTTGCAAAATGTTAGGCCTTTTGCACGCGTGCCTTTTAAATACCTTAGCACGTGCTTGGCCATACTGAGGTCTGATTCAGTGGGGCAAGACATCTTCTGTGAAAGTTTAGTTACAACATAACACAAGTCAGGTCTAGTACCTGTCATAACGTAAATAAGACTACCAACAATTTCTCTGTATAATCTGGGATCGCTTAATGTGCGCGAATCCTCGCTTTCTTTTTCTATCCCTGTGGCACATGGGACCGATTTAGGTTTGCAGTCGGACATCTCAAATTTCTTTAAAATCTTATCGATGTATTGCGTCTGGTTTATTTCAATACTCTCTTCGCTGCATTTAAACTCCGTGCCTAAAAACCATGCAAGTGGGCCGAGGTCCTTCATTTTAAATTTATTACTCAAAGCGCCTTTTACCTGCTCTAGCAATGGTAAATTTGTTGCGGAAATAATTAGATCGTCGACCCAAACAATTATAATAACACGACCTTCTGTCTCGGAATTGTGAGTGTAAACACAGGAATCTGCGGCTGATTGAACAAATTTTTCTTCGCACAAATAATTATGAAGCATGTTGTTCCAGTTTCGGCCACTCTGCTTAAGACCGTATAAGGACTTTTTCAATCTACAAACTAATTTTTCGCCATTTTCTCCGACTTCTTCAAAACCTTTTGGTTGTTGCATAAAAACTTCGCATTCACCGATTGGTGCATTAAGATAGGCTGATCTTACATCCATTTGATGAATGATCATGCCTGTTTGCACGGCTTGCTGCATAAGTAGTCGAACTGAACTCATCCGTGCGGTTGGAGCAAAGGTTTCGTGGTAGTCAATTCCAGCAGTTTGCGAATAACCCTTAGCTACATATCGAGCTTTGTGGGTCTCCCCACCGTCCGGGCCAACCTTCACTGCAAACACCCAGCGGCCACCGACAATTTTTCTACCCGCAGGTGGCGTGACTAATTCGAAAGTGTCATTGTCTCGAATTGCAGTCATTTCGTCGCTCATGGCCTTTTGCCATTTCATCCCCTCGATAGAGTTTATGGCTTCTTCATAACTTGTCGGAATGTTTGAAACTCTATAACAGTAATCTACTGTGACGTTAATATCATCGTCTGAGTCAGTGGCTAAAACATAGTCTTCTAAGTGTTGGGGTTTGTTACGGGTTCGTGGGGGGTAGCGTTTGTCATTTTCACCGTTATCAGATTTCTCACCGGGGCTCTGACCCTCTGTCTCAGTTGAGTTACTAGTCACTTCATCATGTTCCCCCTCTGTCAGTTTTGTCGGGTCAACAGCTGGTCGTAGAGCGTCCTCATCAAAATGTGGCGAGTTGTCAGTTCGGAAAAATTTTACACATCTTACCCGCTCAATTTTGTTTGATTCCGGGAAATACACTAGGTAAGATGGACTTTCCTTGTCATAGCCTACAAAGATACCTTGCTTGCTACGCGCTTCTAGCTTCTTTGCATTTTGAACATAAGCATAGCAAGTGGAGCCAAAAACTTGCATGTGGCTAATATCCGGTCTGTTGCCTACAAGCGCTTCGTAGGGAGTTTTGCCTAATCTCGCGTTGAAACATCGATTTCTGATATGGGCGGAAGTCATTAGCGCGTATGTCCAAAATTGTTTTGGCAATTTTGATTCTAACAAAAGGCATCTGGCCATTTCAAAAAGACTGCGCCATGCCCGCTCCGCCGATCCATTTTGATGCGGTGAGTAGGGGCAGGATGTCTCGTGTTTTATGGTGTTTTCGCGCAATAACGATCGGAACGCTTTGTTCGAAAATTCGCCTCCGTTGTCGTTCCTAATGCGCTTTATCTTGCCATACGGGGCTGTGTCAGCCAGGAATTTCTTTGTGGCCTCTACTGTGTCACTTTTCTGCTTAAGAAAATAAACCATAATGATTCCAGTATAGTCATCCACGAAACATAATGTATACTTGAAACCATCTCTGGCCTCCGGACTGATTGGACCAGCCAGATCACAGTGGACAAAATTTAATGCTGCTTTAGCTCTTTCATCGGGTTTCCGGTTCCGAAATTGACACATTTTACCTTGCGTGCAAACCGCACACTCGCATATTTTGTCATCCTTGATTCTCATGCCGTCAACAACATTAGATAATTTTCGTAAATCCTGAAAATTACAATGGCCCATAATTTTATGCCACTCCATCAAAGAGCTTGCATTGTTGTGGGAGGATGAAATGCTATTCAAATAGTACAACCGCCCCTTTTGCTCGATCTCGAACTTTGTGCCATCCGGTGCTTTGAAATATTTTTCTTTCCTGTTAAGATTTATGCTCGCCCCTCTTTCTACCGCCGCGGAAACAGAAAAAATATTCTGAGTGTAGGACGGGATATACAGAGCGTTGTTAAGGATAACATCATGCAAATTACCGTTAATGTCATATAACTTAACCTTAGCTTCTCCCCTCCCCAAAACTACGTTAGCCTTACTTCCATCGGCGAGCTCAACAACATGATCCTTTGCTTTAAAGTCTAAGTCAAACTTTACAAACTTAGATTTCTCAGTTACTATATGACTAGTAGCTCCCGAATCGAAAAGTAAACTATTTTGCTGTTTCTTACCTAGACCACTTTGGTCTTTAACGGTGAAAGTAAAATAATGTTCAACGGAGTCCATGTTCTTTGATATTTCCCTCTTTCTTTGGGGTTCCGCGGCTGTTTTCGCTGCATCGGTCTTCCGTACTCGGCACTCTTTAGTGTTGTGGGACTTGGTCCGGCATTGTTGGCACCATTTATCCACTACTTTATGGGAGTAACAGTTTACAGTTTTGTGCCCCTTTTTGCCACATTTATAACAGTTTCCTTGGAACTTCGCTGGGAGCGCCTTGGACGCGTTAGCCAGCATAACACCGTCGCTTTCACTACGGCAACATCGCTCGTTTTCCTCATGGCTTCGAAGGGCTGTCTTAAACTCAGCAAAGGTCATTTGCTTTTCTCTCTGCATAACTACAGTAGCAAAAGCCCTGTAGCTGCTAGGAAGACCTTTTAGTGCCATAGCTACCAGTAAGCTATCGCTGATCACCTCCCCCGCTGCCTTCAGAGCAGTTGCCGCGGTCTCCGCCCTAATAATGTAGTCCGTGGTGGTTTCTCCGTCATTCATACGAAGCGAAGTCAGCTCTGTGTAGAGGGCAATGATTCTGGGCTTTCCTTTCCCTTGGTAGTGCTCTCGCAGCACGCGCAAAGCTTTCCTCCCATCGTTGTTGGCTTCCCTTATGACGAGGGACAAGCTTCTGTCGTCCAAACACTGAACAAGTTCGGCGAAGGCATGCGCTTTCTTTTCAGCACTGGGGGCTGTCGTTTCGCTTTCTGGGGGAACGACCACATTGTACAGCTTCTGAAGGCGCATGTATCCCAAAAACTTTACCTCCCATAGCTCGTATTTACTGTCATCCCCGTCAAACAGGAGTGTTCTCCTGGGCCCATAACCTGTTAGGTTCCAAGAGTTCGATGTCGCCATAGTAGTTACACAAAATGGCACATCAACCAATGCTAGGAGTAATAACTGATTTATTTCTCATAGTGAATCATATTATATACAGGTTTTTAGATAGGCATAATTAGAACGAAACGATAATCATTTTAGGCATTTACCACAAAGGAAATTTGCAGGTGAGCAGTAGTACGTTGTGGTGTATTCTAATCTGGGGCAACTGTTAATTAACTTAAGTGTGGGTGCTCGGAATATCCGGGCATGTATTCTAACACTATTGACCCCTCTTTTAATTGAGAAGCAGACAATAATTATACATGTACATACTGTATAGTGAACAGACACAATGTCACCATTATCTGCTTTGTCCTCACAGGTAGCAGGCTTGTACTGAAATAGAAAGATCATGCAT
Source organism: Stylophora pistillata (assembly GCF_964205215.1). Lineage (NCBI taxonomy): Eukaryota > Metazoa > Cnidaria > Anthozoa > Scleractinia > Pocilloporidae > Stylophora > Stylophora pistillata. The sequence continues at coordinate 45,127,727 of NC_142520.1, read as the reverse complement.
ATAGAATACTTCATGGAAAGATAGTCTATATGGTATTGACACACACAAGTTGGTTGTATGGGATATTGAACTAGTGAGTGCAACAAACAAGAGATTTCTGATACTAGCCAGCAAGTGCAGTCAGATCATGACCACATATTTGTACCAGCTCTAGTGGCAGCACCTAAAGTAAAATAACAAATGAAAATGCCAGACTTCTTCATAATTTTCTTAAGACTTCTTGATCATCTTTTTTTTTCGCATTATTTACAGGTAAGTATGGAAGCTTCCCTAATTTGACAAATTAAATAACTTTCTGTGAAGACCTACGAGAGAATGTTTATAATCTCTTCACCTAATCACTTGAATTTGATTTTGACACCTCAGTTGTATTTACAATACTAACCTAATTTGACACAATCTAAATCATATCCCTCAATCATCAGTTTCCAAATTTGGCAATAAAATAGTGAATTGAGAGCCATCACATATCAGAGAAAATTCAGGTTACAGCACATACTGTACATAATTTATTTTCTCACTAAAATTTTGGTGGCCTGAGTGTACTATATTTTTTTTAAATTTTGAGAACACATTTAGTCTGCTGATATTATATTTCTAATAAAACTTTGAATGAGACTTTGGAATGAGACTGTAAGGTTTCCCCCTTTGTTCCACTTTGGTGTCTATATAGGTCTCAATTCAACAATATAAACATTGTCAGGTAATTGAACTGCTTTTCTATTAGGCACAATTTAACCATAATTTATTTGTTCTTGCTAGATATTAAAATTAAAATCTTGTGCTTATTTTATTGGTACATGTTGAGAATATGTTTCATTGTTACAATGTATGAGTTACATTGTATGTATCACTTGTGAACCAGTTGCACCCTTCTATCAAAGAACACTCCATAAATTTCTGATAAGATCTTAATGTTTTTCTTTCCTCACAAATAATATTTCATGCAAATTAGATTATCAAACCCAAGATATTAAAATCACTGCTGCCTGGAGACAAGATTCGTAATAAATTATTAATTTCCCAGCATTACTTTAGAACACCTGTCGTGACACTCCTACATAAATAACCCAGACTACAATTGTATTTTATTTGTATAAAACAGAAAAAAATATTCTTCATAATTTAATTTTCTACTGTTTCTCCAACAGAAACGCTCGGAAAAACGTTATTTTGAGTAACGATAAAGCTAATACCGCGTAAAGGATTAAAAAAAAAAAAAAAAAAAGATCGCGTGATATTTTAGAGCCTTTGACCCGCGAAGGATTAATCTCGCTCGTTCATATCACCGCAGAAATAACTGGAAAACACAATAGATTACAACTTACAGTCTTATCGATATTTGAACAACAAAGTTCAGCCTCAACCACTTTTGGCTAACCAAACGTATATCAATTCATTTTCGCCACAACATATTTTGCTCTAAAATTCACCAGAGTCCCCCTGTATACATGCCATGTTTGAGAACTTGAGCTTTTAGACTATAGTTTTCTCGACTGCATAACAAAACCCGCGCAAGCAGGTAATCGCGACAAATTCCTTGAAATTTCCCACAAATAATGCCAACTTTACAGACCTTAGAGATAATTATTTTTTCGAAGACAAGCTGAAATCCAAATTCGGGTCAAAACTCATAAAATTTCAGAAATTGGCCTTGTCTCAAAGAAATATTACCTGCAGCCATTTAAGCGCAAGTAGTTTATCCGAGGTTCACATTGGTTCACATACCTCAACAATTGTCTCTAAATCCTTCTTCTTTTTGGCTCCAGAGGCATACTCACATAAAAGGAAAAGGAAAAGACTACAGAATAGTAATCTTAAGTTGTTCTCCATTTGAGATCATTATCCAATTTACGTTATCTGTGGGAGTAAATGAATGTTGGCCGTAATCTAATCGCGGCAAAAAGAGGCAGGCGTACCTCTCTGATTGGAACCTCGAGAAAACCTGGGAATGAATCTCAAGTCAATATGGCGGACGATTTAGGGAGTCTAGAAGAATTGGAGAAAAAGATTGACTCTCTATCGCATCCAGAAGTGATGGCTCTCTTCACTGAACAACTAGGAAAGATAATGGGAGATCCACTGCTTATTGGATTGCCAAATGAACCAACTCTCGATGAAGTGAACTCGCAGATTGCACTGGAACATGGCCGCGCTATTGTTGTGAACGTTCGTCAGCAAGATGAACAAGGCACTTTGCTACGTAAGAAGAACCTCAAATGTTTTCTAACGTAGAATTTTTAATCGTGAAAGAACTGTAGCTGCCTACTCAATTAATTGTTGATAGAGAAGTAGGTTAAGAATATCAAAATAAATTACTTTAATTAGGAAAATATTATTATATATTAGACTTACCATGAAAAATTTAATTGGTCGAGAAGCATTCAATCAATATACAATAACATACGAAGTTGACACGATAACCCAATATCTACAGCAGATATTATAGGCAGCATGTTGAGCAAGTTCTGCTTAGTTTACAAGACCCTCGCCAGTGTAATGTTCTCAAACTTTTGCAAACTTATAGAAGTCCCTTTTTTTGTAGATAATGTACATTGTATGATAAAACGATTATTGAATTGGGTTTTCGCATGATTTAATCAATTGCCAAACCTTGTGTCTGTGTTATCTGCCTCACCGTTTGGCTTTGGCTGGCAACTCAGACCTGGGTTTTGATAAATCATTATATCATACCTAACCTCACCCAATAATTTCTTATAGTTAGTAGATACACCTGTGCTATACAATCAAGTGAAAAGTGCCTTTCTTGTACTCTGACTGGCTAAATCAAAATTGATTACCAAGTACCATTCACCTCAGAACAGCAAAGAGACAAAATTGCATGTCAAGTGGGTCTTATGCAACCACATTTTGGTATACTGACTGAGATAAACTACATTTTTGTTTTGTACGTGGTTTCTATACTAATTAAAAACAATTTTTCACCCCAGTGTCAGTGACATTGGTGGGCATTAATACCTCATCCCTTTGCAGATTGGTTCATACCCTCCACTGTTCAACTCTACTTTGGTGAATAATTATGAAATATTATTAACTCTTGAGGGAACTCTGATGGACAGAGATGAAAGCCAAAAGAACAGGGCCAGGTTGTTCAAAAGCGGGTTAAGAAAACCCAGGGTTAGTGTAAAATTTAATTGCAGATCTGAAAGCTTTAAGAGAAAATTCAGTTTAATTCCACATGTCTGCAATTTGATGATTGAATGCTTTGGGAAGAAGCAGGAAAATCATCCTAAAACAGCTTTTGAACAGAGAAATATAGAAACCTGGATTAAAATTGAACCCTGGGTTAGCGCTGATCGGTGTTTGAACACCTGGGCCCAGAATGTTATTTACTTGATGGTTCTATGTATACAGTGAGTACATTATAATGTTATATGTTTTTTAAAACACCTTCAGCTGTTGTTGTCATCCAAAATGCAACAGTGCATGACTTAAAGAAGGCAATACAAAGACACATCTCACTTAAACTATCTAGGGAAGGAGGCCCAAATGTTGTCTCCTGGTAAGTGGATTTAAAAAATTGAATCATGTTCATTTTACACTCTATTTTCTATAGGGGGGTTGTTTTCATTTAATATTAATATCTCCTTCAATGCTAGCTTTCTGTCCTCTGTACACTGCCCACAAAAATAAACATTGAGGTAAGAGATTTAGCCAAATTCAACATATTTTAGAATACAGTCTAATTAAACAAAGGCTAAATTTTGTCTAAAAAAAACCGGCCCTATTTTTTTACATACTTTGATATTTCTGATTGATATAATCAGATTTATACACTGTACTTTCAAGATCAAAATATCAGTCTACCACTTTATGTGTGCTATACATTGTTATGTTTTTACACTCTGTAGCCTTGAAAATTTGGTATTGAATCAAACAACGTACCCTAATTTTCATTTCATCTCTTAGCTTTCTACTTGAAAACTTGTTGAATTTTATAGTGGAACACTCACACTTGTGGCGAAGGGTTATAAAGCCTAAATATATAGATTTAGCCAAGCCTAAAAGCAGAGCTCCCAAGTTTGTAATATTAATGATAACATAAAAGATGTGCAGTTGCCAAGACTTGCCTGAGACACCCCTCCCTTCATTTTGATAGTGTCCCCTACCCTACCCATGCAATCTGAAGGCACATATGCTCGGTCAGTCACTTGACAACCAAACAAAAAGAGGTTGGCCATATTCCATGGGTATGGGGCTCTGCTCCACGCACGCTTTGTGTGTGGGAGCGCTGCTATAAAACAAATATTAACTTGACCTGTTCAACTTACGTATATGCAAAGCTAAAACTTCAGTAGAGATACAGAAATTGAAATTCATGAAGCATGGATGCCTACTATTAAAAAGCATAACTGCTGATCAGTATCAAAGCCAACATTTGAGACAAACAATTAAATGTTAATCTTTCTTTACACAAATCTTTATGTAATAAATTTAATACATATAAGTTATAATTAATAGGAAGTACGTTTGGAAAACCTATTGGTTGTCATTTGAAGGACAGAAGCTAACAGAGGATCATCAACCACTCACGTAGTAAGTCAATGGGTAGAAATGGTTATGAATTATTTAATATTATTACACGACTCGGGCAGTCAGAGGGCCAATAACTAAAATCAACCAATCAAAATGCTCTTTTGCCAGTCAATATTCTCTCAGTATTGGACTGGGCACTGTCCCAAATGGTCGCAAATGATATGGCACTTGTGTCCCTTTGAACTTCAGTCATAATAAATCTCTTATTAACCAAGCTTGCTCAGGACCATACTGGAAAAGTATTGGCCCTCGGTCATTTTCGTACAGACCGAGCTGCGCTCGGTCCGTACTGTCAAGACCTCAGGCCAATATTCTCCAAGTACGGCCCTCATGCTTGGTTAATAAGATATATGTATTATGATAGAATGCTTTAACCCATGAGAGTGACTAGCATCTAATTTCTCCTTACAATATCACTCGACCTGAACCACACATTAAGGTCATGGAGAAGAAAGGAAATGATCACCATGCAGCTAAAGAAGCTCTTGGTTTTTTTCAAATAATTCTCCATGTCTCCCTAGGAAGTGTAATTATAACATAACCAAAGAAAAGTGCACACTCTGATTGGTCAATTCAGCATCCACCATTTTCCAATGGGTGTACACTTCTGGTGTGAGCAAATGCAAAGACTAGTTTTCCACGCACACTTGTTTTTTTCTGGTCATGTAAGATTTGTTAAATAAAAGAAATCTCTTTTGCTACAATGTTCAATGTTATGCTATAAAACAAATGGTACATGTAAATGCCACAGCATACACTATTGAGTTATGGATGCACTTGGGAGGTTTGCTAAGCACTCGAGAAGCTAGAGTCACTCTCTGAGCTATCACCTTGTGCAACTCTTATGCTTCTTTCATGCTTAGCAAATTCCCACATGCATTCAGAACTCAATAGTGTATGCTGTGGTGTTTACCATTTGTTAAAGAAAACAGTATGGAGAATTTACTCACTGATATTAGGATGTAAACTGTAAACTGAGCAATTTTAAACCTTATTTTCTTATTTCTGACTGTGATTGAGAAATGGAACTGTTTGTTTTAGAGCAGACATGTACTTGTAGTTATAAGTTGGCAGACTCAGTATTTTAGAGCGTAACTTCTATTTTTTATTAAACATTTTGTAAAGAATTTCACTTTGAAAAAAATTATTAATGTAATTTATTTTGCAATTTTTATACATTCAATTATTCAGACTGACTGTATTTTTTTTTAAGGGAAGTTTTGTTTTTCATGTGAATAACCTCATTTCTCCGTGTAGAAATATCTCACCCATATCTTAAATTTTGATTATAGTTTGCACATATGTAATAAAAACTAAATGAGAAAAAAAAAAAGCGTGCCCGAAAGGTTTGAAAGCTTGGGTGACTGAGCAATTTTGATCACCTTTAGTGTAAGATTTGTTTCTCTTTGCAGTTATGGCATTCAAAGTAAAGATGAGGTTACTTTTGTGAAGAGACTCCGAAGGAAATAATTTGATCATCAAGATTTATTCTTAGATGATGGGAAGAACAGCTGGTCTAAAGCGGGACAGCAGATTTGGGATCACATCCTCTATCATGTACCTTCTGGCTCACAGGAGAGATGAAGAGTTTCCCAGTGATCTCAGAGAATGCAATAATTGTTGTTGTTGTTGTTGTTCTACCCCCATGAGAGAGTAGAGAACATATTGCTACACGTGCAAGGCCCACAGCTGGTATTGTGATGATATAGAAGTTCAGTAGACTCAACACTGCAGAGATTCACTGATGAGGTTTGCATGGCCCCCTTTTGAGGTCATAGCCACAAATTCCATCATTGGCAGTCATTCATGAGAGAAGTTTCCTAAACTACTGTATTAGATGGTGAAAGCAGGAAAGATCTTGTTTTTGTATTACTCTCAGCCAAGTTCATTTAGTTTTGAGCCTCCTTAATTTCTTGGCAGTATTCTATCCATTGGGCTAACCGCCTCCCGGTTAGCCCAATGGATAGAGCGCTGGACTGTTGTGCGGGAGGTCGAGGGTTCGAGCCTTGGCCGGACCAACACTCAAGGTCTTAAAATAATTGAGAAGAATATGCTACCTTTCTATAACATCAAGAAATGGTTAGATATTCTAGTCTTCTCGGATAGGGACGAATAAATGGAGGTCCCGTCTCCTACAGGGTTATGGGTAGGAGACGTTAATTTCCCACGCACGAGATTACTGTGTGATGGATGTCCTCCCCTGGCGTGGGATGGGCAGGTTAGGATTGATTGTAAAGCGCTTTTGATCTGTCATTGTAAATAGCGCTCTATAAGTGATAAATTGTTGTTGTTGTTGGCAGTTAGTGTAGTAATGATTGATTTTTTTGAATTTTTTTTTTTCTATTTGATATACTGTACATAAGAAATGAATGAGTGAATGATAAAATTTAGCAATTGGGCATTCATGAGAAGTACTTTGACAGATTTTTGGTCATTGATTAAGTGTTGGTTTGGTCTAATCTCACCCAGACTTCTGTAAAATTAATTACTGTGTGACATAATGGCATTAAAAAAGGATGTGAACCATCAATGATTAATAACGAGCTATCAGAAATCAATGTGTCTGGAATTATGTTTTGGGGAGATGCAGAAATTAGTTTGCTGGACTGTAGATCAAATGGACTGGGTCCAAGCTCTGACTAAGTCATTGTCTTTATTTCTCAATCATTCCTTAATTGTTTATTTATTATGTTAATTTTCCACTCTGCTGGTGCTATTGTGCTGTTTACCATTTTGCTGTAAATGATTTAAATATAGACCACTTTCATAAATCGCTGCCGGATTACTATTCTTTTGTTTAAATTTAAATTAGCCTTTCTGACCTCGTTCTCCAGTTAAAAATTCAAAAGAATACATTATCTCAAGCGAGGCCAGAAAGGCTAATTTAAATTTAAACAAAAGAATATTAATCCGGCAGCCATTTAGGAAAGTGGCCAATGGGGTCAAGGGAATTAAGCAGATCTTGTTCAAGTTACTGAAAGGTTCCAGTTAACCATGTTAGGGGCAGTAGGGTTCTACTGTATTTATTTTTTCAGGCAAGACACTCAACTCTCACTGTCAGTAGTGCTTCTTTCCACCAGGATTTAAAATGGATAAAATGGATTTAAAATGGATAAAAGCCTAACTATGATAAAAGGGAGCTGTCAAGTAAATGCGACAACATGCTGCTGGGTAACCCTCGGAATAACATTGTTTTTCAAATTTTGTCATTTTATTCATTTAAATGATGAAAACAGCAGTTACTAAAGCTTTGACAAGGGGTGCAACCAGTGGAGAATGTTAAAAAGGGGGGGGGGGGGGAGGCAGAGTTCTGAAAACCACTTTCATGCTCTTTTGCTCATCTTCACTGATTGAGAGCCTGGAATAGAGGGTCATCCTCGGTGTAAAAACCTGACGAGGTTTTCTTTGTTTCATGAGGTATTAATTGTTTTGCTGTACGCTATTGTTTATAATGTTTTATTGTCTTTGTTTTACGTCACTCGTGAGCTTCACAGGTTTTTACACCAAGGATGAGCCGGAATAGATCATAGTGGTGTTGTGACTTGCATTTTTCAGAAGAAATAATTAACTGCTAAGTTGGCCTTTCAATTACACTGATAATGCCTTCTCTCTCTGACTCACATTTTGTCATCTCACCTCACCCCCAACGAAAACTTTATTGGACCTCTGTATGGCATATAAAATGTAATGGGTAGACCTGGGAACAAGTAGTCTAAAACGCGCAAATGAACAGTTCTTTAAAATCTCAAGGAATGACTTTGGGCATGGAAGAAGGTGGATTTTTCGCAAATTGTAGGGAGCAATTGCAGAATACCCAGCCACCTCATTTACCTGTATCGGGAGGCTTTGAAGAACGAAGCATAACACAATTGTGCAATAGAGTATTCTTATTCAATGACATGTAAATGAGTGGCTGGCTATTCTGCAATCTAGCCAATTGCAGTTTCAGTGACTGCAAATTTCCCTGTATTTCATTTTCAGAAGCGAGGGTCGAAGCTCGTACCATGGTACCTCACAGCGGCTTCTCTAAGCGGCACACGTACTGCTCGAAGATAAAATGGACGCTGAGTGGAGATGGAATTTTTCATCAATAATTGTTGGAATTTGTTCATCAAAACTACTCGAATGAGGAGCAAAACGAATGCACCGCTTGTATTGAGTGCGGATGAGAAGAAGCTGGTGAAAGAAGCGTCGAAAACTTCCGAGTATCAGGACTCTCTCGATATTTTCATCACCGAAGCCTCGAGAATTGCTGACTTGATAAGGAAAGCTAAGCACTGTGTGGTACTGGGATTTCGACATCTGCCGGTATCGGGGACTACGGAGGGAAATCTGGCAAATGCACTGCGGAAGATAGGTGAGAAGGCTCAAATACAACTTTTGGATACCAGTAATATATTGATAAACTCAACCACAATGTTTACAATGAATCGAGGGTGAATAGGGCATGGTATCAAAATTCCCCCATCCCACCCCCCCCCCCCACCCACTCCACTTAATGTTCACATTTACAATGTGCACTTCTCTGATTTTCATGAGTGTTGTGTATTCATTTAGTGGAGACACACACTCCTCAATTGCTTACCACTATTCTATCTTTATTCGTTGATCAAGTATCTTATAAGCTGGTAGAATAGTCTTACTAATAAAAACAGCACTTTCACATCACTCAGTAATATTACAGTAATATCACTAACACTAGTACGAGTACTTTTACTGTGTTCTCAATACAAAACTCCATATTACTCTGAAACAAAGCATTGGTCAATCTGAGTGACTCAAGAGGTTTTTCAGTTGGTGATTCTTTTTTATTCTCATGACTTCGATGTTTTACTCTGTAGTGATACTGTAATGTGAGGTCAGATGCTGATCATTACTCTTAGTGGATAAGGGGTTTATAGACTTCTTAGATTTTATGATTGGCCTGACAGGAAAGCCTTACAAAGAGGTGTTGCAGACTGAGATAAAAATTTCAGAAGTGTGCCTGTCAAAGGTGTTGAATTCTGGCCAATCAAAGGGAAATGTAAGGCTTTGTGAGGCACAGTAATGTATCAGTATCTTGACCAGAAGATGACTAGCAATTAACAAATGGTAAACACCACAGCGTACACTATTGAGTTGTGGATGCATGCAGGAGGTTGCTTAGCACAAAAGAAGCGTAAGAGTCGCTCGAGGCGATAGCCGAGAACGACTCTAGCTTCTTGAGTGCTTAACAAACCTCCCAAGTGCATCCATAACTCAATAGTGTACGCTGTGGTGTTTACCATTTGTTTTATAACATAACATTGATACATTGTAGCTAAAGAGTTCCCTTTAATTTAACAAATCTTACGTGACCTGAAAAAACGAGCGCGCGCGGAAAAATAGTCTTTGCATTTGCTCACGTCACCAGCGTACACCCATGGGCAAATGGGGGACGCTAAATTGACCAATCAAAGCACGCGATTTACTTTGGTTGTGTTATAAAAGACATTGTCAAACAAAGGATAACACTGGGTTACCAGTGTATTCAACACAATGGCCACAACCATAGCCACAACCTTCTCTACTGTATCAAGTGTGTTATTTCTCTGCAGCATTTCTTTTCCCACTTTAGTTTTCCTCTGTATACTTTTTCTACTTTGATAACCTACCTTACTGAAATCATAAGTTCTTTTTATTTTACTTTTTATAGGGAAAGCCACTAAACTGAAGTAGTAAATGAAGGCCATGACAACAAACCAGAAAACGAGATCTCCAAAGACTGTTATTGATAATGTTGACGAGGGGGACATACATGAGATGGGTGATAAAGATTGTGGTGTACCATATGAAGAAATACAGTATGTCCAACAGACACTCATGAAGCTCTTTGCAAGTTGATTCAGTCAGGTTTCCTCAAGCACATTATCAGTCAGAGTGGAGATAGACTACATGGATACATGGACTGTCTGGAATTCCAGAGAGAAAGACCTGTCAGAGTTACATGGCAATGTCTTCATGGAAAAATGCGCAAAGTGTGACACTCATTACCAGAGACCATTTTACAGTATGTTCTTGATGATCATGCAAGCTCATGTTTTGAAGAACTGAATGATTTAGGTACTAGGACTCTGAAGACAGCAAGACATGCTAAACTGTTTGATTTTTGTGATCTGAGTCAGAACTGGACACAAGTGCAAAAGAAAGGTGGGAATTTAGTGTTTGTCATCTGATGATATGAGTGCAGGGCTCGGCACTAACAGTAGTCCACTAGCCACAGACTATTAGAAATTCAGTTTTGGCTAGTGGTTTTTTGTTTGCACTAGCCAGTTTAGCTAGTAAACAAACTGAAATTGTCATAACATCTAAGATGTCACTAGTCACTTGGCTAGTAAGTTGAAAAGTTGGTGTCGAGCCCTGGAGTGACGGAAAAAATTCCGATATTTCAACCTATGACTGAGAGCTTTTGCTCTAATTCTAATTACTCCCATGCTCATGTTCTTTTCACACTATGTACAGCTGTTATACACCATGATCAAATTCTTGGTTAATGTTGTGTATTCCGAATAAAGGCAAGGAACACAGTAAACCAGATCAAGATGGCGGTAAGAACTATTTTTTAATCTGAAAGAAGACCTCGTGTACAATACCAAATATGGAAAACAGGTCTCGTGATACTAGCTTCTACGTAGAACAGGGAACCCAAAAAATTGGGAAAATCTAACAGTTAATTTTATTTTCCCAAAATTTTGCTTATTAACAATTAATCAAGGAAAGTGCATCCTTTTGGTTTTCTAGGCAAAAGATAGATGTGGACAAACTATGCCTCGCGAAGGATTTAACAGGGACACAGACGGGCTCCAGGGTCCTTGGAGACTGTGACAGACTCATGTCACTTGCGATGCAGCAATTAATGACCCAAGATGCCTTGCGAGATTGGGAGAATGAAAGAAGTACCCGTATGAGCGAGTTCGATGGAAAGAGGGCAAAGAGCCGAGAGAGTGGAACGAAATAGCATGTAATGGTACTCAGTGAAATTATGAGCTTTTAATGTGTTTTTGGATGAATGTAATTTATTGCAGTTAAATATTTATTTTTAATGAAGTGAATCACAGTGTTAAGTCTTGCAGTGGTGAGACAATTCAGTCATTCTTGCTAAAAGTCACATGATAGACATCCGTATTGAGATTATAAATTCCTTTATGATTCCAATCCACTGCGTTTACTTTACCACCCAAAATTTTCAGCTCCAGTAGAAAATAGATTGACCGCAGAAGTATTAAAACTGAAAGGAATTTAAAGCTAAACCAGAATGTTATTCAGCACTGCTTGCAACTCTTCCTACAGTTTGGCCCCATCCACAATGGATTCTTGGTACATTCACCGATTTTGGCCCACGCAGAACAGCGTTTGTCTGAATCTGTACATGCAGGTGCTGCGAAAAGAGAAAAAAAAAGGTCAAATCTGTTAGAAATACATGTTAAAAGGTAGAAGAATTCGATCCAGTTCTCCAGAAATTCAGTAATAGAGAAAAAAAAGTAAAGTATGTTTTTCAGCCTTTTCCTCTCCATCGTTTATTGATATCGACTTGATCTCGGTGAAAAAATGTCGTTCAAAGATAATTTCACTTACTCTTCGTATTCATTTAAGGACGAAGGATAATGGAGGAAAAACAAAACCTGACTTTAACAAAGTTAAATTTGGTATCAAGTGGTGTTGCTTGAGAAATTGAAACATGGTTCTCTTTACTCTTGTTGACTTATTTAGTTAATTTTTCTTTTATCTAAGCCGTAAATGATCGGTGGACGTAAGGAATTTTGCAAGCGCTAAGTCTACGATTTCAGCCAGCGTTGCCATCGTTTTCACAATTAAAACATGCACAAAAGTGACATTACTGAAGAGTTATTAATGCATGTGGGAATCTTTAGGAACATGAGATGACTTCCAAAGAATCCAAAGCGCCGGGCATAACCGTGGAAACCTGTCTCGTTTTCTTGAATAATCGTAGGCATACGGTATCTGATTTAATTTAATAGAGCAATTTTCAATGTTGAGTGTCGAAAGTAACCCGGGATTTCTTATGTTTTGCATTACCTTGCTCTGTAATTGGTCCAGAGAACTCGCATCGCTCTCTAAGCCAATCAGATGAAACTAACACTAATCACGATTTGGTCGCTCGTCTTTTCCCGCCCCTCAGGCAATTTGATTTTACCGTTGACTCCAGTAGAACACATTCTCTCAATTGCAACATCTATCCAAGTTTTTCTACCTCAAAATTTAATTCTACTGCAATCCCTTTTTCCCATTATTCCTCAGAAAAAGGTTCATTATTATGCTGCGAAATTTAGAATCCACCGCAAATACCTATGAAGCTGCGACAGAAGTTGACGTAATCAATATTCTAAAAGATAAATCTTATCCCTTTAAAGACGTTCACTAAACTTTGCGAGACCTCATTTAAAACCTCGTTATAACGTCAAATATACACTTACTGCAGATCTTACAACTTTTTTGACAGTTAAACTTCATAAAAGCTGGATTCTTTTGACATTCACGAATTCTAGCCCAACCAGGGCACTGATCTTTGTATTTGCTGTTATCCTCACAGTTAGAGGGAGGTGGTGTTGTAGCACTGATTGCTGAAATAGATGTAAGCCATCGGGAATAGATTAGTATTGAATAAACCAAATACAACGGTTTGTAAAAAAGAAAAAACAAATCAAAACAAAACGTTAAACAACAGTAACAAAAGTCTGACAAACAAGGCGAGTGAAACAACGTAATTTGGTTCTATCAACTAAGTTGAAATTGTGAATTGGCTAATGTAAAGAGTTAAAAAGCTGACGTTTCGAGCGTTAGCCCTCCGTCAGAGTGAGTAAAACGTTTCTTGATAACAACTGAAATTCTCCAATAGTGATCTTTGCAGTTTATGAACTAAAACGCCTCGACTGTTACTTTCTGATAAAAACAAAACAAAACGTAATACCCAAACAAAACAAAACGTAATACCCAAACAAAAAAAAAAAAACAGAAAAGTCGTAATTTTTTAAAAGGAGCGGTGGTATTCCAAGACTCAAATTTCAGTTTTGATCTACATAAAGTTCTCTTAATTTTTTTAAGACTTGAAACAGCTATATTATATCATGTTATTCTATGGCAGTTACCTTTGTCTGAAAAGTTCCTCCAGTTTTTATAATTATGCGGTTTTGAGGAATGTACATTGGGCAATATTTTCTGAGTTACCTACCTCCGCAAACGTTGCAACTCCTCTTACAGTTTTCTTTCATCCACTTCTTGTTGGCTGAACATTCACCTTTGGCTGCCCAGATATGACAGGTGTAATAATCATCTTGACACTCTGGTAGACAGCAAATCATTGAGTTACGTTAACCCTCTCCATCCTAACATCAGTGTGCATATTCTCCATACTTTTCTTTATATATTTCATATAGTGCTGACAAGGAGAATTCGTTTAACGATCAAGAGCTTAAGTGTGTGATCATTCCTGTATTCTTATAGCCGTAATGTTTAAATGCTAGCCTCTCTTAGGGGATTATATGTTTATGGTAGAGCGCAGTATTGGCTTTTTCTGTAACGCAGTGGTGGTGAAGGAGTCGTCATAGTGAAACCAATGCAAAAAAAGATAGCCGTAGAACGACCAAACAAATAAACCCTTCAGGCGCAAAAATTGACAAATTTTAGCCGATAGTCTTAGAAAAAAAAACCTCAAAAAATTTTCTGGCGATCAAAATGGAATTATATTGACCACTTGCCGTAAAATGGCCACTATTTTAACGGTGAGCCATCACCCTAATGAGACCGTCTTTTTCAGTAAGTTTTAATAGATAACGAAACATCTGAAGAGCACTACTTACTGCATAGTCCAGGGTCGATGTACACATCATCGATGGCAATATCTGAGTATCCAGTCTGACCCACTGTGCCTTGAATGGTGAGCTGAGATTGTCATAGGATAATGTTAATAAGGCAGTTTTCGACGGAGCGTCCAAAAAGGAAACAAAACAAGACTCAAGTAATCCAAGCAACCAATCAGAGCAAACATTTACCTTGTCTTTAGCCAATGAGAACTCAAAGTGGGACAAGCAACATGCTTGAAGCGCGAGAAAATCCGAAAGTACAAGTCGTGATTGGTTTTAGTTTTGCATCCGATTGGTTGAGAGGACATCGCAAGTTTTTTGGACCAATCACAAAGGAAAGTTTAGTCTCAGTCTATTTGTAAATTCAGGGAACTAATCTAAATTTCAATACTAATACATGACGCTGTGGACTTCTACTAACTTGTTGGTGAGACCTGAAAACATCATACAGTTGTTAGAAGCTTCGCTGACATGTTGAGCAAGGCGTTATTTGAATTCACCCAATGCATTCGTCGCAAAATCAGATTAGTGTGCAAAGAAGGTTGGTTCTCAAATATTTCGGTTACCTGAGCTTACGTTCAACAAGCAATAAGATGCAAAAGGATAAAACATGGCCTTGGGGTGAGAACACTGTCTATTTCATCCTAAGATTCAGCCCCCTCCCCCCCACCCCCCCTGAAAAATGATGGGTGCTTGTTGTAAAACACTGCTTGAAGATATCGTAAGGGAATTAAACGGGGAGGGGGAAGGGAAATCTTGCCACAAACATCCTTACTTTATATGACAAGCCCATGGAAACATCAATATTTCCCATCCCTTTCTTCCAGCCTTTGCCTTGGTTACCATTCTTGTAGAAAATAAACCAATTTTTGCCGTTGGATAATTCCAGCTTGATGGCCAGACTACCCATCGTACTACCGTACATGGTGTAGTAAAACTTAAGGCATTGTCCGCCTCTCCTCGCCGCAGTCCAGGGGCTCACAAGGTCTGCTCTTTGTCCAGGGCGGGTTCGTGAAGATTCCATGTACAGATAGAATCCTACCATAACAACAAAAACATGCAAGCGAGAACTGAATAACTGATTGTACTGTACGAAACGATGACCAACAAATAGCCAAGAAATATGATATTACTGAGTAACATGATCTTTCACAATCGCCAAGCTTAAAATTTACCATCTTCATTTAAACAATATTTAAGCAGAGGCATTACATATCGACATTCCTATCCTTGCTGTATGCAGGATGTTTTTCATCATGGACCAAGCCTACCACAAGTCTCCTAAATCTTAGTGATAGACTGTCCGAATTACATGTACCAACCGGATGGTCGAGGGTGTGACTCATTTTGAGAGCACTCAGAGTTATTTTTTCTCCAAGTATGCCGTTGTCATTCACTGAATAACACTGCATGTAGGTAATGCAAATATGAATGTATTAGACAAGACTGATCATGAAAGCCGGAAAACTGAAGTTATAGAAATACAGAAAAAATCAAGGACAAAAACAGCCCTGGTTTTAACATAATTTTAAACGCTCCCTGGCTTGCACAGTCCTTTGTTTTTGCAATAGAATACAATAAAGATTGAAATATATTTTTTTTGGTTCAACATAACTGAACCGCTATTAATTATTACGAATAGTAGGCTACTCTGCCAAGTTTTACTACTAAAGCACTTTATTGACTATGGCTGAAATATGGTATAAAGATAACCTTTCCCGCTTGTATGATCCTTTTCAGGACCTGTGTTCATCGTTTGGGTGAAGCCTCGATGAAAATTCCAGTTGAGATGGTCATTGTTGGAATTCTTCCACATCCCAAGACGTGCATTTTCAAAATCAACATCGTCGTTGTCTGGAAAAGGTAAAGACGGGAAATGGCATAAGTCTGACTGAAAATAACAAAAATGAGTTTATTACTTTTTCGTTTTTCTTTACGTTTTATGCGGCCTTGTTTATGTTTCTTTATTTGTTTTTGAGTCAAAAATAACATATAAATCACACGCATATCTTAGCATATCAACTGGTATATGTACCATCTTCCATGGCACTTCATCTTTTTATATTGTTCAGTAGTGAGTGATGAAATACCAAAACTTTCACAAAGTAAAGGTATTATGCGGTGTGATACTTTTATGTAGTTATCATGGGCCATCCCGGTACATAAGCAGGTTTTATCATGCGAGGTTGGTCGACTGTTGTTGTCAATTTTTGGCTTGGAAAGTGTGTAATGGATCGTCTCTGTAACTGAATCGCCAAGGGATGACCCGCGCCATTTGAAAACACTTTTCAAATGAACATCATAAAGCAAAATACACGACGTGACGTAGACTATAATGTGTTCACAGTTTTCCCCAAGACATGTTCACTACTCGGAAAAGATGATGTCGGCAAACAAATATCCGAGGATTAGAGGGGGTGGGGAGGGAGGGGTATCAATTTATCTGCCATGTCGAACTTCCCAGTGAAAGACATTGGGAAATGGTCGAATGTGATATGGTATAAAGTTGAGACATGAAATGTTCCTCACAGCATACTTTTACTTCTCAATCAACATAGGGCTAGTAACTTTAAGAGGCTCAGTTATAAGGATTTCAGCATGTAAAATGGGTCGCAAACATCATAATCTAGTAAATAATTTTCCATTTCCATTTTTTTTTTCAATGTTAATCTTGCCAAAACTATTGAAAGCTAAGCAGTGTATATCATTTCTCACTTACCCAGATGACATCTCTTCAAAATACACATTTCGTGTCCATTCCCATCACCTTGGCAATTTTTTCCCCCATGAGCGGGAGAGGGATTGTCACACCTTCGAAATCGTCTTCTAACACCATCGTTGCAGGTTTTGCTGCAACTTCCCCAATCTGACCAGCGACCCCAGTGTCCATCAACAGGGGCTGTAAATATTTTGTACCATCAGACATCGTATCTGAACTTTCATATAGAGCAATGTAGATGACTAATTGGCGTTGAGGTGGCGGAGTGGCGAGGCAGAGGGAGTTATGCGAAGGACCGCTATGCACCGCGTGTAATTCAGCCCTAAAGAGAGCCTGAGTGCACACTTAACTCCAAACATATAATTAAAGTGAATCTGTATAATTTTAGAGAAACACTGATTTGTGTGGCTACCAAAAACGCACTTCAAAATACAAAATTTAGTTATAAATCGGCGATTATTGCTATGACACAAGTAAATCATCGCACTAAACCTATGCCACCCGACCAAAATGTCGTTTAACCTCTTTCATAAATGGTAGGCCCCATTTTTGTTCTGTTCTAGTAGAAAGCTACGAACATCCCATAGCAAATACTAAAATGTAATTGGCTATACTACTCGCTGTCTATTCCGTGATAGACAGTTCACTCATATTAATCGAGGGCAGGAGCCCATCAAACATGGGCTTCTGTCGAGGGCGAATAAAATGATTGTTTTAGTGGAAAGCTATTAGAAATTCTACTGACAACAATCATTCACTTGACTCTGATGATGACTTCCGCTCAGGTTGTCGAAAAGTCAGTCACTACCACCGACAACAATCCTCAGGACTACACTAACCCGGACGATCAGACTACACCTTCACATGTTACCCCCGGGTTCGAACCATTTACTGCGTGAATAATACACTGACTGTGCAGTGATATCGTAGATACCTACTAAAACACTCATTTTTTTTTCGTTCTTTTTTCACAGCAGCTAAACTAATCTCTTGTCTATCTTTAACATCGGTAGGTTATACTTAGAAAATAGTACAATATAAAACGAATATACTGACGGAACGAGTTGGAAACAATAGGATCCATATCTAACACAGGTATAGTATTAAAGCAAATTTCAGCTGTCATCAATTCAAAATGCAACATAAGAAAATCTCTACGAACTGAGAGTTATTTCTAAAGCCAAATTACCTTGCACCAGAGCTTGACATGCTCGAAAGACACAAAGAGCTATAACCATCGTATGATAACGCATCTTGCCGCGCATGTTACTTCGTTTAACTGGTATCTATTAGCTGTTATAATGTTTATACCCTATTAATTGAGCGCCGTTCTTATAAAGTGATGTGACTAACATGAACGATAAAAAAAAAAACAAAAAAAAAACAGCTGCCTGGATTAAGGGCGCATTTTAATACCTCGATGCAGCGCTCATTCGAGGAATATGTATATTTGCTTAAAAACAAAAGAATATTCTGTCAAAACAGGTGTTACAAAGTAATTTTTCTTGAGCCAATTTTAATTTAATACCATCAGTTCGAAATGACTCTTCAGTCTTACTCTAAACTCAGATCACAAAGGGAGAAATGGCGATAAAAATTGGAAAATATAAAACTGTCCGATGCCAAGGATAAACTCCACTCGTCTGGTGTCCCTTTACTAAGAGACATGCATAGTTTGATAATGTTTACCTTCTTGACAATGATTTCCGCGGAAACCTTCAGGGCACCGACAGCGGTAACTTGAGCCAACCCCAAGTACCCGGCATTCGCCTCCATTCAGGCATGGTTTTGAAAAACAAGGGCTATCTCTTTTTCTGATTAAAGAACCTACACATGTTAAGAACAGATAAATCACTGTTAGACGTTGCTCAAACAGAATTTGTACTTGCTTGTTACAAACTTAGCCGGAAAATCTTCAGTTTTCCCTCTGCTACGCACGCTGATAAGCAGCGTATGGCAAAACAAATACCCAGCTTTTGTAAACTTTATTAACCAAACTTTAAAATTGACGTGTTCAGCTTGAACTAATAATTTGGTTCGTGGTGTGCCAAAAATGTTTCCCTTTTAATGCGTGACTTATGACTTTTTACTTTTTGCTACTTTCGCCGAAAAAACATCGAGAGAACGTTTTAAGCACTTTGCAAACAACTCTTTCATTCGTAAATAAAAAATTGTGAAGCAAGCAAGGGTCTCAAATTGGCTTTAGTTTCCGTTGCTACCTTTTTTTCTATGGAAATTTCATGATAATTATGGTCAAATTGACGATTTTAAATTAATTCTTGTCTGAAACCACAGCTCTAGCAACGACATGATGGCATGTTAAAAAAGATTATAAAATACTGTCTATAATCCATTGCATGTTACTTGCCGGTAAAAATTCGAAGTATGTGGAGTTTTCCTGTCTTGAAACATTTCTTAGCTTAACGAGGCTATGACTTAAAGCCCTCATCATGATAGAGTCCTTTTCCCTTTAGGAAGGGTGGTTTCGAGAACTTGATTTAACTGCGAACTTGATTTAACTGCGCCTAGTTATTGATATTGATCCATTCTATTTCCTGAGGGGAAGTTTTGCAAATCCATGCAATTACTTATCTCTTGTTTACTAAGTGAAACTCCTTTTTAAACTCTCGTGCGAATTATTTTCCGGCTTTTATCGAGTTTTGTGGACCGCTCGAGACTAATGACAACATGTATAATACATGGACTGTGTAGTGATATCGTAGATACCTACTAAAACACTCATTTTTTTTTTGTCGTTCTTTTTTTACAGCAGCTAAACTAATCTCTTGTCTATCTTTAACATCGGTAGTTTATACTTAGATAATAATACAATATAAAACGAATATACTGAGGGAATCAGTTGGAAACGATAGGATCCACATCTAAGACAGGTATAGTATTAAAGCAAATTTCATCTGTTATCAATTAAGAAAAGCTCGACGAACTGAGAGTTAGTTCTTGAGCTCATATACCTTGCACCAGAACTTGACATGCTCCAAAGACACAAAGAGCTATGAACATCGTAAGGCAACGCATCGTTTAACTGGTATCTATTTGTTGTTGAAATGTTTATACCCTACTAATAAAGCACCGCCCCCCAAAAAGTGATCACAGGACGAAATCCCACGTTTCCGCATTTCGTAAATGTGAAGGAAACACAGGGCTTCATATTTCCGTTATATTTACGTCTTGCGGAAACATGTAGTACCAAGCTTGGCGATTCTATCAAGTTTCTGTCACGTTTCCGGAACGGAAATGCCAAGCAATGTTTCCGTTATATTTAAGCCAGGACGTTTCCGCTGCTTTTTGTTTCCGTTATGTTTCTGCAAACGGATTCTTAATATCCTTGTTGAATCTTTGCAATGACGGAAAACAAACCGATCATGATTTTGGGCCTGATTTTTACTATTTTGACGAAATTTAGACGGCAAGAAAATCCACTTAGATATCGATGAAATTGAATAAATAAGGGTTTTTCGGAACAACTATCGTGAGAAAGTTTGTACATGAATTAGTAACTTCGGCTTCTGATACGCATGACCTCGTAGAATAATTTGAGATAGCTTGGACAACTTGGCCAACTGAGTCATTTGAGGCGGTTGGCCATGGGCGTCTTAAGGGGACTGGATAAATGGGGCATATGGTATTCCGTGGACTGGACTGGACTGGACTGGACTGGACTAGTAAAACGCGGACTAGTAAAGCGCGGACTAGTAAAACGCGGACTAGTAAAACGCGAACTAGTAAAACGCGGACTAGTAAAACGCGGACTAGTAAAACGCGGACTAGTAAAACGCGGACTAGTAAAACGCGGACTAGTAAAACGCGGACTAGTAAAACGCGGACTAGTAAAACGCGGACTAGTAAAACGCGTACTAGTAAAACGCGGACTAGTAAAACGCGGACTAGTAAAACGCGGACTAGTAAAACGCGGACTAGTAAAACGCGGACTAGTAAAACGCGTACTAGTAAAACGCGGACCAGTAAAACGACAACAACAAAAAAAAACAATTTCATACGAAGTCGATCATAAGACCTAATGGCAAGCCAATTTAGTAAGTGACAATCCCTGTTTGACTTTTAAGCTGCAAATGGGTTTGACATGCGCCAGATACAAACGAATTTATAAGTTTAGGCTAAGAAAGAATTTTATTCAGCACCAGTTCAAAATTCTAAAATACACTTTCGTCGTAAATGTCACGGCAGAAACGCAGGAATTCGATGAATAAAAGTCGCATTAAATCTCCTTGTGTCTAGGTAGAAAGAGTCTCATTGACTTCAGCTTTTCGGTGGAAGAAACAGCGATTTACACACGCCATTACAGAAAACAAACAAGCAGACTGACAACTCCCGGCCAAAACACATATTTGCATTCACTTACAATTTGACTTTCCGTGAAATTTTAAAACGGAACAGAGGTAAATCTTCGAAGATTAATCGTCGTTGGAAATAAAAAATACTTTCCGTAAGATTTCTGTTTTTCTCTTTACGAGAAAATCGTCGCATGATCAATTAACTCATGTGTGTTTGTCACACAAGTACTGCTGTGTCTTCAAAAGCGTATTCTTCAATTGACAGGTGTCACATCGTGACTGTTACTTTTCCAAAAAATGTTTAAAAATTTGTTCGGAAGCCTTTTAACTACCTTTACAAATAAAAATCTTTCGTTGAAAGTTTTCTCTTTAATTTAAAGAACCCGAATGATTTTAGGGCTACAATTACGAGTTTATTTACGGGAAAATCCTCCTTTAACTGAACAATTTTATAGCGAGTGAGTTATAAAGAAAACAAACGGTATTCAAATTAAAGAGAAAGCTCTCGCCGAAATATTTTTATTTGTCAGTGTAAAGATAGTTAAAAGGCTTCCGAACAAATTTTCAAACATTTTTTTGAAAAGTAACTGTCACGATGTGACACCTGTCAATTGAAGCATACGCTTCTGAAGACACAGCAGTACTTGTGTGACAAACACACACGTGTTAAACTGATCATGCGACGATTTTCTCGTAAAGAGAAAAACAGAGATCTTACGAAAAGTATTTTTTATTTCCAACGACGATTAATCTTCGAAGATTTACCTCTGTTCCGTTTTAAAATGTCACGGAAGGTGAAATTGTAAGTGAATGCAAATATGTGTTTCCCGCTCTTTTTGGTTTTTATCTTTTTTCACACGCACGCACAAATGACAACTTTGTCCGCAACGGACGCGGGTCCTTTCGTTTCAAAAAAATTTGGCAAAATCGGTCAGCCCCACCCAGGCACACCGGCGTCTTTGATGATTTTTATAATTTTGAAACTTTTAGGAAACCGCAAAAATTGGGTCGCATTAGAAAATGCTTGTGTTGACAGAGTTTAATCCCTAGAGTAAACAATTCGGTCGTAATGCGACCCGAGCCTTAAAGAATCCAGGATGCTACACCAATTCTGTTTCGTCATTGGTCATTGGACGCTACGGAGTCACGTGAGAAGGCGCACGAGCCTGGGAAGATCAGTTGTGTACGATCCTTTTGGGAAGGTCGGACGGTGTTTGCACGACACTGAGAAAACTAGATGACTGCCGAAAATATGAGTGGAAGGGACCCCCTTTCACCGGTAGAAGAAGAAAATTTACTTTCTGAAGAAAACGAGACAGCGAATTCTTCGCATCGGGGTACAGACAAAGTGCTTGCTGATGTATTGTCGGCCATGACCCAAGTGAGTTCTACCATGTCGTCCATGGAAAACACAATGAAACGGTTAGCTGGCGCACCAGAAGACCATGCTACACCATCAAAAAAGAGGAGAACATCTCCTACAACTAATACCATGAGTGATAGTGGAGATTCAGACCCTGAGAAGTCAGATTCTGAGGAACTTAATTTCCCGCCCAATGGCGACCCGCCAAAACTGGGCAGCTCCGACGCATTGCTCAATGAAATTGCTCAAGACTTTGAGTCGGATGAGCAAACTGACCCAAAAGTCGCTCAGAAATTGGCGGATATTGTCAATAAGCGATGGGGTTCTAAGTTAGAGGAAGCCAAATTGAAAGAAAAATTGGCGAAATACAATCGACCCGATAATTGCGAGAAATTAACTGTGCCAAAGGTCAACCCCGAGATCTGGAATAAGCTGAAGCACGTGACCAGGAGCGCAGATTTACGCCTTGCCAACATGCAGAAAGTACTTGTCAAAGTCGGTAGTGCAATCGCTAAATCGACTGACACACTGTTGGCTATCCGTGCAGATCCTGAGAAGACTTCAGCGTCGGCTCTCACTGAGAAATTGGGGAAATTAATCACGCATAATGCTGACGCTCTGGCATTGTTAGGCCATGTAAACATTGACCTATCATACCGTCGACGCGACGCCATCAAACCAAACTTAAATAACGAATATTCCTCGTTGTGTGGCTCTCAAGTACTCATCACGAGTTTATTGTTTGGAGATGAGCTGCAATCTCAGCTTAACAATATCAAAGCAACTAACAAAATTGGTCATGCGACTACTGCAAAGCCATATTATCGCAACCATAGCGATGGCTGGAAGGGCAAATCTTCTCACTCAAATGGAAAGCCTTTTTTAGGGAAGAGGGGCCGGTCTTACCGGCCACACAACCACAATTCCTACAAACCACAGGCAACCGAGAAGAAATCCAGCCAGTGAAATGCTCTGATATCCCAACAAACAAGGTAAATATGTTACAGTTCTTTGAGCACAAGGCGCACTGCTTTAAAGCAGGGGGGCTGGGAGAATATTTTTATCAGTGGCAGGCCTTAACCTCAGACCCTGAGATATTGCAAATGATACTAGGCCAGCCAATCGAGTTTACCAGAACTCCATATCAAAGAGTAGTCCCCAAAGAGAAGAAAATCCTTGATTTAGATAAACAACATGTCATTGATACTGAAATAGCTGAACTCCTTGCTAAGGGTGTTATTACCCCAAGTAGCCATGAAAAAGGGGAATATATCTCTCCTATTTTCACTAGGGCCAAAAAGGATGGTTCTTTCAGAGTAATTTTAAATCTCAAGCGTTTAAACATTCATGTACAATACCACCATTTTAAAATGGACTCACTTAATACTGTTTTACAAATGGTAAAACCTGGGTGCTTTATGGCATCCATAGATTTAAAGGATGCATATTATTCTGTGGCTATTGCCACTGCAGACCAAAAATACCTGAAGTTTCAGTGGCTTGGAAAACTGTATAAATATGTTTGCTTTCCAAATGGATTGGCATTTTGCCCCAAGAAGTTTACTAAATTATTAAAACCAGTATATTCACATTTGAGACAGCTGGGACACCTTTCAGCAAGTTATATCGATGACTCGTATCTCCAGGGTGATGACTATGATGACTGTGAAAGAAATGTTTGGGATACTGTCAGATTATTTGATTCTCTTGGGTTTACTGTACACCCTGAAAAATCGTCCTTTGTTCCACAACATCGAATCACCTTCATGGGGTTTATCATTGACTCAATCACAATGAAAGTTTATCCAACCTCTGAGAAGACCGAAAAGATAATTCATACCTGTCAAGGGCTGTTGGAGTGTCTGCACCCTACAGTAAGAGAGGTTGCATCAACCCTTGGGTTCCTCATATCAAATTTTCCAGCAGCAAGGCTAGGGCCTTTACATTTTAGGTCACTGGACATGGACAAAACTGAGGCCTTGGGCCTAAACAAGGGCAACTTTGATGCATTTATGCAACTGTCTGAGTTGTCTCGCAGTGATTTGCAGTGGTGGATAAACTCAGCAAGGTCATTATACAACCCTATAAGCCCTCCTCAGCCAGAGGCCACTTTATACACAGATGCAAGTAAAGAGGGCTGGGGAGGAGTACTCAATAATGCAAAGATTGGGGGACCTTGGACTCCAGAAGAGGCTTCTAATCACATAAATTATCTTGAAATGCTTGCAGTGCTATTTTCTCTAAAGGCATTTCATAAAGAGTTATCAGGAAAGCATGTACTTGTGCGAATTGATAATATGACTGCTGTGTCAGATTTAGGTAAAATGGGCACAAGCCATTCCAGAAAGCGAAATGATCTAACCCGTACGCTCTGGGAGTGGTGCCTTGACAATAACATGTGGTTAACCACAAGTCATATCCCAGGGAAAGAGAATACACTAGCTGATGCAGAGTCCAGGAAATCTAGGAAAGAAACTGAATGGACTCTAGACAGAAAAATTTTTCACGCAGCCATTAAGAAACTTCATGTTGAGCCTCAGATTGACCTATTTGCATCTAGGCTTAATTACCAGCTAAGACCATTTGTTGCCTACCAACCAGACCCTGAAGCAATGGCTATTAATGCCTTTTCAATTTCTTGGAAACCTTATGTTTTTTATGCCTTTCCTCCTTTTAGTATCATCCCAAAAGTGTTACAGAAAATTCAAGCAGAGGAGACCACAGGACTGTTAGTTGTGCCGTGCTGGCCAACTCAGCCATGGTGGCCATTGGTTATGAGACTGTTGGTTCAGGAACCCCTTGTGCTTCCCAAGAAGAAACACACCTTATTTCT
This sequence comes from Stylophora pistillata, assembly GCF_964205215.1. Classification (NCBI taxonomy): domain Eukaryota; kingdom Metazoa; phylum Cnidaria; class Anthozoa; order Scleractinia; family Pocilloporidae; genus Stylophora; species Stylophora pistillata. Next base: position 45,102,103 of record NC_142520.1, on the reverse strand, counting down.
ACCTCAACAGCCAGACTTGGTGCATCCACTATATCAGAAGCTCACACTTCTGATATGCCACTTGTCAGGAAATCACTTGAAGGCAGAGGGCTTTCGGAATCAGCTACCTCACTCATCCTACAGTCTTGGAGAAAGGGCACCAAACAACAATATAAACCATTCATCACTAAATGGGAACAATACTGTTGTCAAAGGAAGATTAATCCCTTTTCAGCAACTATAGAACATGGGATTAATTTCTTAGCAGAACTTTACCACACAGGGATTGGATACAGTGCCCTCAACACTGCACGGTGTGCTTTGTCTACTGTTTGTTTTACATCAGAGCATTACACTTTTGGACAGCATCCCCTAGTCTGTCGTTTCCTCAAAGGAATTTTTGAGTGCAGACCCTCTCTCCCAAGGTACCAAGAAACTTGGGATGTCACGGTGGTATTAGACTATCTAGCTAAACTTGGGCCACCTGTGAAACTTAGTTTTAAGAACTTGACTTTGAAAGTGGTTATGTTGATGGCGTTGCTTTCGGGACAGCGTCGCCAGACTCTGCACACATTATCAATTGATTATATGCAAATAAGTTCTGAAAAGGCTGTGTTTTCCATTAACTCATTGTTAAAAACTTCCAGACCAGGTAAACATCTAGCTTGTATTGAGTTTCAGGCCTATGTACCAGATGTAAGTCTTTGTATTGTAAAGCATCTTCAGCAATATCTGAAGCACACAGATACTCTTCGAAGTAATGTAAAGCAGCTTCTTATTAGTTACTCTAAGCCTCATAAAGCTGTTTCCCCTGATACAATAAGCAGATGGATTAAGGCTACACTGGTTGATGCTGGAATTGACACTTCGAAGTACAGTGCACACAGCACTCGATTAGCATCTACATCTGCAGCAAAAGCAAACAGCATATCTATCGCCACAATTATGAAAAGTGCGGGGTGGTCCCAGGAGTCCACATTTACTAAGTTTTACAACAAACCAGTGGAACCTCAAGAGAGTTTCGGAACTGAGCTCCTTAAAGCTGTATGTAGGGACACCTAAGATTGTGTCCTATATTTGTACGTTTTGATGGCTAAGAGAGAATGTTATTAAAGCAGGTTCATATTGCTATAAATCATTGTTATGTTTGAGTTCGCACTCACACTGCTTTAAAATCTCACGTGACTCCGTAGCGACCAATGACCAATGACGAAACAGAATACCTAAATTAAACGAGGCTTACCTGTAAGGTGAAGTTTGATTGGGATTCTGTGAGTCATTGGTCGGGAGCGAAGGAGTCATGTGCCCACCCATGTGTTATTAACCCGCCCATGACTGGGTGTAAGTGCTCACATCTGTTAAAGACTGATCTTCCCAGGCTCGTGCGCCTTCTCACATGACTCCTTCGCTCCCGACCAATGACTCACAGAATCCCAATCAAACTTCACCTTACAGGTAAGCCTCGTTTAATTTAGGTATTTTTGAACAGTTCAGAAATATACGAACAGTTCAGAAGTTCCCATTACGGACCGACCTATGCTGGTGAATAACACTTTTATCTTTTTCTAACGCATAAAAGCAATGATTGCTAAAAGAACCCGAATGATTTAGGGCTACAATTACGAGTTTAATTACGGGAAAATCCTCCTTGAACTTCACAATTTGATGGCGAGTGAGTTATAAAGAAAACAAGCGTTATTCAAGTTAAAGAGGATGTTTTCGCCGAAACATTTTTTTGATAAGCAACTGTGAGGATGTGACACCTGTCAATTGAAGAAGAAAGAAACATACGCTTTTGAAGAAACAGAAGTACTGGTATGACAAACACACACGAGTTAAATTATCATGCGACGATTTTCTCGTACAAAGAAAAACAGTTAGAGATCTTACGGAAAGTATTTTTTTATTTCCAACGACGATTAATCTTCGAAGATTTACCTCTGTTCCGTTTTAAAATTTCACGGAAAGTCAAATTGTAAGTGAATGCAAATATGTGTTTTGGCCGGGAGTTGTCAGTCTGCTTGTTTGTTTTCTGTAATGGCGTGTGTAAATCGCTGTTTCTTCCACCGAAAAGCTGAGGTCAATGAGACTCTTTCTACCTAGACACAAGGAGATTTAATGCGACTTTTATTCATCGAATTCCTGCGTTTCTGCCGTGAAATTTACGACGAAAGTGTATTTTAGAACTTTGAACTGGTGCTGAATAAAATTCTTTCTTAGCCTAAACTTATAAATTCGTTTGTATCTGGCGCATGTCAAACCCATTTGCAGCTTAAAAGTCAAACAGGGATTGTCACTTACTAAATTGGCTTGCCATTAAGTCTTATGATCGACTTCGTATGAAATTGTTTTTTTTCGTTGTTGTCGTTTTACTGGTCCGCGTTTTACTAGTCCGCGTTTTACTAGTCCGCGTTTTACTAGTCCGCGTTTTACTAGTTCGCGTTTTACTAGTCCGCGTTTTACTAGTCCGCGTTTTACTAGTCCGCGTTTTACTAGTCCGCGTCTTACTAGTCCGCGCTTTACTAGTCCGCGTTTTACTAGTCCAGTCCAGTCCAGTCCAGTCCTCGAAATACCATATGCCGATAAATGGAACTTGTTGGGACATTTGCGCTGGTTGGGTTATTTGTTATTTTGAGTCATTGGCCGCGCGTAACCTGGGGCAAACTCTACCTAAATCTAAGATGGCGGATTTTTCTGAGCCCACCGATGAAGAAACATGTAGCGTTGCAGTTGTGTCTTCCGTTGCAGTTATGTCCTCACAACTAATAACCAATAGAATGTGGTTTTATTTCTTCCAATCAAAAGGCGTTGTGAACGTGTCTCTTGCTTGTCACTTCCTAACTAGGGGAGGGATGCAATGCAAAAATATCAATTGTAAGAAGATCGTTAAGATTTCGGCGCTCGAAGGTTAAGAATTTCACGGGATATCCTTGTTTCATGAGCTATCCTAGGTGTCGTTTGGGACACTTCGGATTGGTGAAAGATTAAGATTCTGGTTGCGTTTTTAAGTGCGAATTATTGGCGGAATTTTCTTCTATAGGTTGGAAAGCTTAGGCAGACCAGAATTTGACGTTGCCTCGTGGCTTCGATTCCCTTATTAGTTTGGAGTGCGTTGGTGATCGAAGTTGTGCTTTTCTATCGGAACTAGTACGGTAAGGTAAGGTTTCGGTTGCACTTCATGCTAGTATTTTTGTCAAATTGAAATATTACAACCATATTCAAAGATCGCGTTCAAGTTTCGGGCTAAATACTGTCAGATGTATACTGATACAGCGTCCGAGTAACTACTAACCTGGATTCATTGAATCCTTCTGTGTCGAGGGATGATTTTTTTATTATTATTATTTTGTTTGGGACATGCAAAACTAGATGATACATAATTAAAAAACGAGACAGATCTCCGTGTTTCAATGACCGAAAATTTGTAATTTTCTTCCAGCCTCATTATAATTTTTATTATGTTGCATTTAGCAATCTCATAGTGTCTACATTGATAGTTATTATGGAGACGATTGAAGACATGTATTCATTGTAATTGTATGGGACTACGCAAAAATTCAACCTCTGGTATGGCTGATGTCAAACATCATATATCCTGGAAAGTTAACTCACAAACTGTTGACACGTATGATGAAGATCTGGTATCTTTTATAAAGGATAGGGTGCTCTCTCCCATGCTCTCCAGGAATAGACAGTTGGGTTACAATCCATTAAATCATTCTCTTTGCTCGCCCAGAAGAGGACAGATTTGCAGCAAAATTACTCTTCACTTAATAATATGTGCTTTTTCATTGAAATCAGTGGCTGACGTAAGCCACTTTCTTTCTTATGATCTATTTAGAATAAAACCCTTTGAACTAAATCATAAGGAATATGATAATAATATGCAGGTTATATGTTACCACGCTTTACATGCTTTTTCAACTATGTGTTTCAAATATTGAAATGAAATAAATACTAATTCATGCACAATTGAATACTTAATTCAGTAGAGACTATTGCCTATTATTAGCAGTTACTGCTCCTACATGTGTTAGCAAGAACTTGGTCTTGTTGGCTTTCATTGTGAGCCTTTGGTGATCCATATATTAGGGGAGACACTCGCTGCAACTATCTTTGCAACGAAAATACTAATCTTTTCACCCTTACTTAATTTCATACATACAGGCATGGATGACAACCAGCAGCAAAGCAAAGTAAACAAAAGTGCCAATGAGGTGGTAAGCTCCATTGTAAACATTTTCTTGGAAAATTATGCACTAGCTATAAAAAGGTAAATGTTGTGATAAATTTTTGTCCTTGGTGTAAGCATAATTTTCCTTTGGTTTTGTTAATGATATGAATGAAAATGCATTCTGTGTAAAGAAAGATAAAATATATCTCCTAGAGTGTAAGTTATGATGAGATGATGTGTCACCATCAATTTGGCCTCTATTAAAAGTAAAAGAATTAAACTAAGGATGAAACTGAACCACAGCTTACTTATACTAAACCCTCATTTTAATTGTATCAATATTATTATTTTTCTGGTGTTCACCCAATAGATTCAATCCACTGACAGACAAAGATGGCACCTGTACATTTTACCATTACTCTTAGGATAAGGCACATGTAGAAAGCAATATTTCACAAAAAAACAACGTATGCAAGGTTTAAATTTTTCAGACCTTTACTGCTTGTTTTTATGAGTGGTTCCAGGATTTTCTAGCACAGAGAGTTCTGGTTGAGTGTAGCAGTCGCCATATTTTTCAGTATGATGGTTTCACAGTAACTGTTGTATGAAGTAATGTACCCTTCTCCAATATTAATTTTACAAACTTGTCACTGACAAAGAGCTAGTTCATGATTAGACACTGATCATTTCATTGATTGCCAAATTTATTAATAGAGGAATTGTGGGTTGTGTGTGCTTTTAAAGGCAGAAAATGGAGCTACGTTATTGGTGGGAACATGGCAATGAGAAAAACATGAATAAATTAGTGGAATGAAAAGCATTCGTTGATCCCTGTGGGATTTAGACTGCTGGTTTGAAAGATGAGCTTTTGTTCAAGATTTTTACGGCTCTATTCGCTCCGACGAAGGGCTAACGCTCGAAACGTCAGCTTTTGCAATCGTTACGGTGGCCAATTTACCATTTCAACTTTGTTGATATATCCAAATTATTACAAAATTAAAAGCAAAGAAAAGTGAAAAAAAATTGGAGATGAACAGGATGGTATCAAAGACTTGTATAATTCTTTTTTGCAGGGGGGTAGTTTTTTATTTTTGAATCAGAGTTTTAGCCTAAGTATGTCTAAGTTTCTACACTTGTTGTTTAGTCTTGTGATTTCTTACTTTAAGAAGTAACTAAAGGTAAAATTTTTTGAATTTTTTTTCATTACAGCCAATTGAGTCTAAATGGAAAGTAAACAAAATAATGATGGTAAGGAACAAATTGCTTGCACTATAAATTATTGAAAGTAGTCTGCACTCTCCATATTTGTTATTTTTAATTGACATGCTTTGCACAGGCGTTGTGTAATAAGTGTGAATAAGACTGTACAGCGAATTAGCTCGTGCTGCAGCATCCCATATCCAATAAATTCAATTTAGAAGACCCTTCGATCATTTCACGCCTTATTGGATCTTGACACGTCCTTAAAAGAAAAGTTGCTTGAGACATATTTTTATCGTAAACATTTATAAAGCTTTCTTCTGATATATAGTTTTCTAAGATTTTAGTGAAACTACTGTAGTGTGCAAACAATTTTTTTCCCGAAGGACACCCGCAAAAGTGGGAAGTAACCTTGAGCTTGTGGCATGCGATTAAGTCATATCATAAATCTGCCCTAGAAACGAAAAATTTACATTACTTTTATATATTGAAATGAATGCTTTGATACACAGTGGCTTTAGCCTCTGCATATCCTCTTATGTTTTTCTCTGAATACCTGGGAGCCGAGCAAACTGGTAACCATCCATATTCTCTCGTTCTCTTTAAAATAGGATTGTTGATCAATTTTTGCTAAGTACCATGGCTCAAGATGGAGGACCACGTGGTGAGATAAACTAATTTCTGCTCTGCCATCCTGAGAGGGTTTCTCATACTTTCAGAATAGAACAGAATTTTGGCTAACCTGACAACTCAACAGGAAATCTTCCCTTTTAAATTGAATGTTCTAAGGGAGTTCTTGAAGTTGCTTTGAGGTTTATCACCTATCATGAAATAAAACCAGTGAACAAGGCTGTTATGAATTACACACAACTTCAGATGAGGGTGTCTGGCATAGTGAAGTACTGGTGCATTTCATCCCTGAGAAGCAATCAAACTACTGTTTTCTCACTTACAACATTACTTAAAAATTAATAATCAGCGACTTAGGTGTCAGGCATATCAAAGAATATTGGCACGGAAATAGGTACTCTCCCTAATGGTTCATGTGCACATTCTAGGGTGAACGTTATTGTATCTCTAGTATGAACATTGCTGGTGATATTTTTGACAAAGGCCATCATTGAACGGCCATGTTTACGAATTTTGAAGGAAGTATTAAACCACAGAGGCTCAGGGCTAAACAGCTTTGTAAAATGTCGTACATTGCTGTTACTAAGTGATACATATCTTATGTTTTGAAGAGCATGTGATTAACATGGACAGGCTGGAACAAGAAATAGTTATGGAAGAGCAGCTGGAAAGAGGAAGAGAAAGAAAAAGGGAGGAGCAAACGAAAAGAGAGAAACAAAGAAAGGGAGAAGAACATTTTTCCGACACATACCTATACTTAAGTTATCCCTTTTAAAATTTTCAACCTGTATATCTATGTCACACAGTAATTCCTCTTTTTTTCAAATATGTGAAATCATAATCTCTTGGAAAACTACTCTATCAGGGATATAAATTTAATGTATATTGTGAAGGTGTAGTCTGATCGTCCGGGTGAGTGTAGTCCTGAGAAGGACTGTTGCCGGTGGCAGTGACTGACGTTTCGACAACCTGTGCGGAAGTCATCATCAGAGTCAAGTGAGTGATTGTTGTCAGTAGAATGTTCTTATTCCAGTTCGTGTGAAATGATCGGTTGGTTTTGCCGTGATGTTATTGGCTGTAAGACTCAAGTGACGTAAGTCGTTCGTGATTGGTCTGTTTCGGTCTGTCGGTAAGGCTAGGTTGTTCTTTTTCGGTCGTTTGTGATGTTTATGTCGTGAATGAGTCGTTTGTATGGGGCGGGTAGTTGTTGACATCTGTTTAGGGGAGTCTGTTCTAAGTTAGTAAACCAGCTTTCCAGAGTCAGTCGTTGAAAATAGTCAGTGCTGTAGGTTAGGCATTGCGCAGAGTCCCAGTCAATGTTGTGCTCTGGGACTCTGCGCAATGCCTAACCTACAGCACTGACTATTTTCAACGACTGACTCTGGAAAGCTGGTTTACTAACTTAGAACAGACTCCCCTAAACAGATGTCAACAACTACCCGCCCCATACAAACGACTCATTCACGACATAAACATCACAAACGACCGAAAAAGAACAACCTAGCCTTACCGACAGACCGAAATAGACCAATCACGAACGACTTACGTCACTTGAGTCTTACAGCCAATAACATCACGGCAAAACCAACCGATCATTTCACACGAACTGGAATAAGAACATTCTACTGACAACAATCACTCACTTGACTCTGATGATGACTTTCGCACAGGTTGTCGAAACGTCAGTCACTGCCACCGGCAACAGTCCTTCTCAGGACTACACTCACCCGGACGATCAGACTACACCTTCACATGTTACCCCCGGGTTCAAACCATTTACTGCATTAATGTATATTGTTTCTTTTTTTCTTTTTAAGTGAGCTTAATGGTCTTGTTTATAATAGGACAGCCATATTAGTACGTCAATGTCATCGGAAGACATTAAATATTTGGAAGAGAAACTTAAAACTTGTCCTTTGCTTACATAGATTTTTCTTTTGTGAAGCCCTACTAAGTGACTCTTGATGTCATGTTAAGTTCTCCTTCGGTTCCTCAAGTAAATAGGCAGCACGTTGGAATGGGACGACAGTAGTTCGTCCTAAATCACCAAAGGCGTCTTTTGCAATGAACCCTTCAATTATTCTGTTACAAGAGCCTCTACGAAGACGTTCACTTTGCTTGTCCAGCAAAGATAAATCAATAGTTTGCCGTCAATATATGCACTTGCATCTGTGTCTACAGCGACTTCTGGGAAAATTTCTCATTGCCTGAAGACATTTTTGACGCTAAATTGACTTAAATTCCAGGGGTGTGAATAATATGCAGACCCTTTTCAACAATCAGAACATCACAGTGGTGAAACATAACACCAAAACTTGCATACTGATAAATATTTTATGGGGAAGGCTACATTCTCTTTTCCAGCAAAATAATCTCGTCAAACTAAGTGATATTTGTCCACTAATCCTAAGGCTTTGTGCGGGGGATCCTAAAAAGTACCGGCTAAAATTATAGACTTCACCCGGGGATAGCCTTCCGACAACTACCCCCCGACCCAAAGTTTTCTTACGCGAATCAAGGGTGCACTTCCAGCGATCTAACTTACAACTGCAGTATATCTGTTTATCCCTATTTCCATGTTTTGAGTGCATTCGAAAATCAAAACAATTTCACAGCTCGTACTCAGCATGTGCAATACATCCAAACTTGACATATCCATTATTAACTGCTTTTTCCATTTCTCACTAAATTTGGAAATTCTCGAAAAAAGGGAATAAATTCTGACCGTTTATCCAGCAAATAGAATATATCCTAACATGCCAAATCCAATCTTCACCCCAATTTTACACTTCTCGATCAACTCTAGAAACACGGGGTTAATTATAACAATTCATCCTACAAGTGGATAAGGTCATAACTTTTCCATATCCAATCTTTACCCCGATTTGTTCAATTAACTGTAGAAAAACGGGAATCGCGACAATTCGATTCGTGACTCGCCGTGTCCAATCGTTACCCCGATTTTCCATTTGTTCAACGAGTCCCGAGAAAGCCGCGATAAGTTCTGACAATTCATCACGCAAGTGGAATATAACCTTAGTTGCCATATCAAATCTTTACCCTAATTTCACCATTTTGTTTTTCGTTTATTAGAGACAATTAAGGTAAAATCTGACAATTAATTCCACATGTGGGATATGCCAAAAATGGGTAAAATCGGACAGTTCATCCGGCAACTGAAACATAATCCAACTTGTTGTGTGTAATCTTTGCACGATTTTTCATTATTTTGAGAGAATTTAAAAAAAAAAACAATTCATGTCATAAAAAGAATATATTCCAACGCGCTGATTGAATTATAACTCAGTACATCCCTGATTTTCCGTTTTTTCTAATAAATTCCGAAAAAACGGGGTTAATTCTGAAAACTCACCCCATAAGTACAATACATTCTAAGTTGCCATATCCAATCTTGAACCCGGTCTTCTATTTTTATTTCAATGAATTCCAGAAAAAAAAGGGGACGGTAAGTTATGAGAATTTATACCGTAAGCGGAGTATATCCTAAGTTGTCATATCCAATCTTTACCCCAATTTTCGAATTCCTTTTTTTTTTTTAATGAATCAATTCCAGAAAAACAGGACAAACTCTGACAATTCATGCTACAAGGGGATAATACCCGAAGTTCCCAAATGCCATCTTTGCTTCGATGTTCCAATTTTTTTTTTAAGTGAACTCTAGAGAACAGGGGTAAATTCTTAGAATTAATACCGCAAGAGGAATATAACCTACGTTGTCATGTCAAATCTTTCCTGATTTTCCTTTTTTAATGAATTAATTCTAGAAAAACGGGGTAAACTATGAGAATTCATGCTACAAGCGGATAATACCCGTAGTTCCCTCGTGCCATCTTGCTCTGATTTGGAATTTTTTTCAAGGAATTATAGAAAAACAGGGAAAATTCTAGAAACTCATCCTCCAAGTCGAATATATTCCATTGACTTGCCACATCTAATCTACTTTACCCCGATTTTCCATTTTTTCAATGAGTAGAAAAGCGGGGCTCCCACTGACTCGTCATATTCAATCTTTACCCGATTTTCCATTTCTTTTTTCAATAAATTCTGGAAAAACCGAGTAAATTCTGAGGATTCACGCTACAAGTGGATAAGACTCTAAGTTCCCATATGCCATCTTTACCCCAATTTTCCATTTCTTTTATCAGCGGTGAATTCTACGATTAGCGTTAATCGTTAGCCCCTTAAAATAAAGCAATACGCAAATAGCTTAATTGTAATTAGGAGTTTTTTATAACGCCGGCCCGCTTTCAGTTATTATTAATTAATTAACTTCTATAGAAATTAAAAACTTAGACACAACGCGCTATGTAATGTACTGTTCCTCTTTAATTGTAATCATTGCCTAAAGAAGTCTTCATTGGGGTCGAAACGCGTCCGAAATAAATGAGAAGCTTACAACTACAAAAAGTGTTTCTTTGTGCGGCTCGCTAGTCTTAGTTAAATGGAAGATAGAAAAAATTCCACATTTAAAAAATGTTTGTGTTCTTAGTGAATTCTAGAAAAGCGGGATAAATTCTGAGAATTCGTCCTTCGAGTGGGATAGATCTTAGAGAGCCAAATCCAATCTTTAACCCGATTTTCCATTTTTTTTTTTCAATGTACTCTAGAAAAACGGGACGAATTTTGAGAATTCGGTCCACAAGTGGCTAATACCTTTGGTTCTCATATGCCATCTTCACCCCGACATATGTTTTCCATTTAATCAGTGAATTTTAGAAAAACGAGGTAAATTCTGAGCATTCATGCCACAAGTGGATAATACCCGAAGTTCCCATATGATATCTTTACCCCGATTTTCCATTTTTTTCAACAAATTATAGAAAAACGGGTTAAAATCTAAGAATTCATCCTCCAAATGAAATCAGATCCCGAGTTGCTTATCCAGGCTTCAACCCGATTTTCCATTTTTTTTTTCAATGAATTCTGGAGAAACGGGATTAATTCTGCGAATTCATCCGCAAGTGGCTAACACGCTAAGCTCCCATATGATGATCCTTACCCCGATTTCCCATTTGATCGGCGAATTCGAGAAAAATGGGGTAAATTCTGAGCCTTCATGTTGTATTCATGTAGTGAATAATACCCGAGGTTCCCATATGCCCGAATTTCCATTTTTTTTTCTCAGTGAATTTGACAAAAAAACGGGGTAAAAACTAAGAGTTCATGCTCCGAATTAATAGATCCCAAGTTGCCATAGCCAATCCTTAACCCGATTTTCCATTTTTTTTTCAATAATTCTAAAAAAACGGAATGAATTTTGAGAATTCGGCCCACAAGAAGGCTAAGTTCCCATATGCTATCTTCACCTCGATTTTCCATTTGATCAATGAATTTTAGAAAAACGAGGTAAATTCTGAGCATTCATGCTACAAATGGATAATACCCAAAGTTCCCGTATTATATCTTTACCCCAATTTTCTATTTTTCCGACAAATTCGAGAAAAACGGGGTAAAATCTAAGAATCCATTCTCCAAATGAAATAGATCCCAAGTTGCTATATCCTGTCTTCACCCCGATTTTCTATTTTTTTGCAATGAATTTTGGAGAAACGGGATTAATTCTGCGAATTCATCCGCAAGTGGCGAACACGCTAAGTTCCCATATTATGATCTTTACCCCGATTTCCCATTTGATCAGCGAATTCGAGAAAAATGGGGTAAATTCTGAGCCTTCATGTTACAAGTGAATAATATCCGAGGTTCCCATATGCCCGAATTTCCAATTTTTTTTTCAGTGAATTTGACAAAAAACGGGGTAAAATCTAAGAGTTCATTCTCCGAATTAATAGATCCCAAGTTGCCATACCCAATCCCTAACCCGATTTTCCATAAGTTCCCATATGCCATCTTTACCCCGATTTCTCATTTGATCAGCTAATTCGAGAAAAACGGGGTGAATTCTGAGCCTTCATGTTACAAGTGAATAATACCCGAGGTTCCCATATGCTATCTTTACCCCGAATTTCCATGTTTTTTTTTCAGTGAATTTGACAAAAAACGGCGTGAAGTCTAAGAGTTTGTCCTCCGAATTAAATAGATCCCAAGTTGCCATAGCCAATCGTTAACCCGATTTTCCATTTTTCTTTCAATGAATTCTAGAAAATCGGGATGAATTTTGAGAATTCGGCTCACAAGTGGCTAGTACCCTAGGTTCCCATATGCCATCGTCACCCCAACTTTCCATTTGATTAGTGAATTTCAGAAAAACGAGGTAAATTCTGAGCATTCATGTCACAAGTGGATAATATCCGAAGTTCCCATACGAAGTCTTTCAATTTTCAATTTTTTTAAAAAAAATTATAGGAAAACGGGGTAAAATCTAAGGTCATCTAAGAATTCATCCTCCCTGATGAAATAGATCCCAAGTTGCTATATCCAGTCTTCAACCCGATTTTCCATTTCTTTTTTCAATGAATTCAGGAGAAACGGGATTAATTCTGCGAATTCATCGGCAAGTGGCTAACACGCTAAGTTCCCATATGCCGTCTTTACCCCGATTTTCCATTTGATCAGCGATCGAATTCGAGAAAAACGGGGTAAATTCTGAGCCTTCATGTTACAGGTGAATAATACCCGAAGTGCCCACATGCTATCTTTATCCCGAATTTCCAATTTTTTTGACAAAAAACGGGGTGAAGTCTAAGCGTTCATCCTCCGAATTAATTAGATCACAAGTTGCCATAGCCAATCTTTAACCCGATTTTCCATTTTTTTATGAATTCAAGAAGAACGGGATAAATTCTACGAATTCATCCGCAAGTGGCTAACACGCTAAGTTTCCATATGCCATCCCCTTTACCTGGTTTTTCCATTTGATCAGCGAATTCTAGAAAAACAGGGTAAATTCTGTGAAACTCATCCTTAAGGTCCTTAAGGTGGAATATATCCTAATGACTTGCCATAGGCATCTTTACCCGATTTCCGATTTGATCATTATGTGAATTTGTCGTAAACGGGGTAACTTATGACAAATCCACCTAAAAGTGCAACAAATCCGACAATAGTTTAGAAACAGTACTTAAAAAAAAAGAGCAGCTTAAAACAGCGGAACCGGACCGTAATGAAATTTAGAGACAGAACTAAAGAAAGTACAGCTAATATCAGCGGAACCGTAATAAAATCACATCACAATCTACTATTTCAAATTTTCACAATCTACTACTTCAGATTTTTGCCATACAGCAAAAACCTACGATATTCGAAATAATCAACTGAAGGCCAAACTTCTGTGATTGAAGGAAGACTTCGTGACGCAAGCAAATTATCAAAACTTTGACCTCTCATTGGATCTCACCTCCGGCAGATCAGCGAAGCTTCAAAAATATATAATTTTATGCCAACGAACCATAATATATGATCTTCAACGAAAATGAAATAAAACAAAAATAAAACAATTGTGATATGGGTAAAATGTTGTCATTGAAGTCGCAAGTCGAGCAATGACGTCTGTAAATAAAGCAAGACTGCAAATAAAGCGTGAACAATAACGCATCCTTTGGTCAAAAGTCGCTTTGTTATTTACGTAGCAAGTTGCTCTTCCACATTTAGGACGTTTAGATTAGAAGAATGATGCGATCACACGGCGTTAACGAAGGAGCGATAGAACTTCAAGGAAAGTAATGTGAGAGACTGCGAACAGCATGTTTTCCTGAGATCAGTTGGAAGTTGCTCATACGTGTCAAATTTTCTACTTATCCGACCCTCTCGAATGAGCACTTTCGGTTGAAGACATAACTGCAACGGAGTCTCTTAACCAGTCCCAAGCCGCGTGTCGCTCTAAAGATCACAGGATGTGATTGGCCATTGTATCACATTACGTCAGAGGACATATCTACAACATGAGGACATAAGTGCAACGGTACAGAAACATGCCATCAGAGACAGCGCGTCACCCAAGCCGAGAATAGACTGGATGGACACTGAGAAATAACTCAGAGGGAGTTGGTACCTAGTCACCATATAAGTGCGCCTGTTTGTTAAAGCCAAATTGCGGGAAATTTAAAATTCCTGAATAAAACAAAGCGGTTCGATACCCTTGAATGATCCTGACTTTTTCACTGTTGATCTAACGGACATGAATCCTTCTAATGCAATTCGCTGAAGACAAATGCCCCACGCCTTCAAGGCGGAGATGGAGTGGTTTGCGAAAGGCTTTTATCAGCCAAAAACTAAGCGTGAGATATTCGCAACAACTATTGATTCATTTCAAGACATGATATGGGATAAAACCTTCGACGATCTTCTACCTACTTACGGTGAGTAATTTTTTTTTTCCATTTGGAGCTACATATTAGCTCTTGAAAGGAGACAAACTAACTTCACTTAAATTCCAAAAAAGGGTCACAAAGGCTGAAAAAAATATTTGCAGATAATCCTGTCGTGACCGGAAATTACTATTGCGGGATTGATGTAACGCTTTCACTTACTGAAACATCATCTACGGGACTATATTTGAGAACTCACTTAAATGTCCAGATCCTAGTTGGCTTGATAGCTGAAATGGTAGAGCAATGCGCCGGTAAATTAAAGCAGGGATCAGGGCTCATAACGTTCAAAACTTCGATGATCTGCAAAATTTGAATTGAGACTAGAGCCAATATAGACCATTGAAGGAGTACATTATAGTACTATTTCATAGGTTTTTTGTTTTCATCATCAATAGCGAGAAAAAAAGGATTTTGAGACAATAAATCGGTTGAAAGCCATTCACGCAGCTCTCCATCACGTTCCTTCCGCAGTATCAGTGGCAAGAGGGCTTGCTGTGGTTGGCAATGATCATCAATATCTAAAAACTAAAATCTACCCTTGAGATAAGATTGCAGAGAAACAAAAGCGTTTCTTTTCCACGAAAAAAAAAAATGAAAACTCCAAAAGAAAAAACCTGTAATTTCTCAATCTATATTAGAGAAATTAAATAAAGTTAATCCAGAGGTATGAGCTTTCTGCTTTTAGGAAGATGGCCCTGGCAGTGACGGAGGCTTAGTTGACTGGGTGGAGGCAATAACTGTGCAGTGTGGGTACATACATTGTGTGACTATGTTGAAGACAAGGCTAACTACGTGTGTTATATGTGTCGCTCTTGAAGAAGCTCTTATTTTGTTAATTTACATTAGCATACCTTGTGTATGGCCCAAATTAGTGACTCAGACTAGACAGGGCTTGACTTTCAAAATAAACCTTGAGGCCAGGTGGCTGCTAAATGTTTTAGATTTGGTTTCGAGCATCAATTTTCCAGTCCCCACAAATTTTCTAGAAAGTTTTGCAACTGCAAATGAGAAACTCACGATGGATCTAAGGAAATTGAAAATACAAATGTAAAAAGTCTTGGTGGCCAGCTGGTGACTGAGCACAAAAAAATAATTGCCACTGTGTAAAATCTAGTCACTTTCGCGACACCACAGGTTGCGATGTTGTTGAGCTCTGTCAAGGTTATGTTTCTTGTTCTAACATAACTTAATGTAACAACAAGTAAATAAGAAGCTGATTGCCCAGTTGAGATTAATATTAAGGGTCTGTGATACCTACAAGAAGCACAGCTACCTGAGATGTTAAGTTCCTCACAGTCTTGACAAGCACCATTTTTCAGTTATTTCTCTCCCTTTTTTGCCATCATACACCCATGAATTATTTGCCAAGTAAAGTGCATAACCAATTAATACTCTTGATATACACTTAAACACTGTTGATTACATAATGATATTGCAATGCAATAGACCTGTTTCATAAGAAGGTCAAATTGAAATTAAAGTACTTTGGTTTAGTTCTAAAAGCCTTCCTAGCCTCTCTACAATGTGCAAGTTATATTTAATAGAGTTTTTGTTCTAAAATGAGGCCAGAGGGTTGTAATAATAATAATAAAATAGTAATAATACTGATAATAGTAATAACAATAGTAATAATAATAATGTGAAATATTTTTTTACTACTTTTCAATTTTGGATATGCTCAAATGTGCTTCGCAATATTGAGCAGGGAAAGGAATATTTCAAATCAAACAGAAATTAACAATCTCATCTGGCAGAGGTCAGTTTGCTTTTCACTAAGTCAAGTTAAGTAGAATTCGGTATGTTGATAAGAAATACACAAGGTGTAATTAACATTGATTCAAAAGCATTACTTGCGTAGTGTACAAAAAAAATTTTGTCAGTTTGAAACGATTGCTTCCTTAAAACGAATTTTTTTTTAATACATTCAGATTTCAGTACTTCACTGACTTTTTTAAGATGCACCCAAAAATGCATAGAAAGGTGGTGCGTAGAAACAATTGATACGGAGTACTTAAAAGGACAGACCTTATTGATTTGTTTAATTTGTTTGTCTATTAGTTGTTGCTGTTGTTGTTAATATTGTAAGGAAAGTGAGCAAGTGTGTTCCTGACTTACTTTAAATATTCTTAGAGCGCTGGATTCCATGTTTTTCTCAAGGCAAACTACATTTTACGACGAGTTCTCGTGAAACAATCGCGTGCCATTTCTTTGTAAACAGGAGCGGCTTTTTTAAGCAAAACATAAACCGATATCTAAATTCTAAACAGTTAGTGTTCGTTTAGCACTGATGTTCACCTTACGAAGCCGCACTAGACGACAGGCGCTTTTGTTTATCGAAACCAGGCTTCCCCTTCCAAGTACTTTACAGTTTACTTTTTTCTATTTTCTGCTTGGGTGACGCGCTGTCTCTAATGGCCTGTGATGAAGAACTAATATCCTCAGTAAAAAAAGCACTTAAGAATAACAAATCGGCATTGCAACAGAGAACTCTGGATGGGAATAAATTCAGGGATCTAGATATCACGTTTAATGGACTAAACCATGTTGCTGAGCCAGTAAGGAAGGAAAACTTTGGAGGGATTCGAGAGACCGAAGTATGAAATTTGTAAACTTAACTATATCCAATGGTACAGCGTTGGATGATTCCAGCGAAATGTGCAATTGATCACTGGCTTTCTCATCGAATGAGCCATTGCACCCGTGGATGGTCGTCTTCGATTTTCCTATCACACGAGAGGTTTTTAAACTTTTGCCTAAAGAGATTCTTGGACGAACAAGGTATGGTTTGGAAGTACAGGAGAAATTAAACCACATTCTGTGATTACCTTTTTGAGTCTGAGAAGGTTCTACCTTTTATTTGACCGATTTGAAGGCTGTAAGAGTGATGGATTTATAAAGCAGCTTGGTGAATGAAAGGAACAAGCAAAGCTAATTGTTAGCGAAGACAAAAAAGGAGTGATGACCTTCAATGAAAAAGCTGCAGAGTGTTTGCAACTGAAATCGACAGCTATGGCTATTGGAATTCGTTTGGAATTAGCCAGCAATAAATACAGAAAGTCACCTGTTTATTTCGACAGTAACTATTGAAACTGCAACTGTTGTTTTTAGTTTATGCAATTGAAATGATCATCACAATTACAAATACTGCTGATAATGTAAGGAAAGAGGTATGCATCTTCAATGACATGCATGCTTGTTGAATTTATTTTAAACAAAAAACATTCAGGCCCAGGGGATTTGGATAATGGTGAGCTCTCTTGTCACATTTGGTTTTCTTGTTTACAAAGGTAATTGGAGGATTTTTTTTGTATCCAGAATGCATTTAAATTGTTTTTATTTTGGTATCAATATCTCCCACTTTTATCCCGAGATACTAATATATATACTTTAATCAAAATACAGAATCCCACTCCCTTTGGCCAAACCTGAAATTGTTGCTGTTAGATGGAAATGATGTTACCTCTACAAACACAAAATAAATAAATGGCTTGACACATCAGTCTTACCCAAGTTTTAGACACCACATTTGTAAAATAGATATCAAATATTTATATTCAGTCAAGCAGTTCATAGGGATTTAATGTTCATATTACATATAGCCTCTGGATATTTTGCCTCCATATTTTGCCTCGCCATTTTTGGAAAAAAAAACTAAGCAAACCACTAGTGAAAGCACTGAAACTGAACTCTATGGCTATGAGCAATAGAAATGGACACAGTGGCCCAGTTGTGAGACGAAA
Source organism: Stylophora pistillata (assembly GCF_964205215.1). NCBI lineage: Eukaryota > Metazoa > Cnidaria > Anthozoa > Scleractinia > Pocilloporidae > Stylophora > Stylophora pistillata. The sequence continues at coordinate 45,084,092 of NC_142520.1, read as the reverse complement.
TAATTACGAGCATGTGTAAAATCACTGATATCTATGTTATGCTTTATATTTCTCTTTAGCATCTAGAGTTGAGGAAAATATAACCGAATTATCTGAAACTGTAAACATTGTAACCCAAGGTTTCTCCATGTACCTCATGACAAATATTTGAGGCAGTCATTTGTGGGCTTTCTCTCCTTAACTGACTTTGACACTTCAGCCATGAATGGATGACCACAATAGTAGCACTTTTCATTGCTTTCAGACTTAGGAAAACTACAGTAACAGTAATGCTTGGCTTTTCCTCTTCACAATTCACCAAGTGGAAATTGCCTTTTTCATGAACTATGAGGAGATCTCCATGTAGGTTTCTCTTTTTTGCTCTTCTTCTCCCCATACACACAGAATAAGCTGTACAGATCAGTCTCGACCCAGAATGCAGAGATTTTCTTGTTTTTAAAACAAAAATTCAAACTTGAGTGCTCCCAATTTTAAGTGTGTTTTCACAAAAACAAAAGATAATAAACAATTCTAGGGAACTATGGTTTCATTGATTGGTTCATTTGATAATGGGGTCGCTCGCTGGATACTTGAGTCTTTAGAACAGATTGGTTCATTTGAGGCAGTCGGTTTATTCCATGGATTGGGTCATTAGAGATCGTTGGGTCACTAGAGATAAATGAGTCACTGGAACGAATTAGTTTATCTGAGACAGTTGGGTCATTTGCGTGGATTGCTTCATTAGAGATGGTGGGGTCACTAGAGATAATTGTATCATTGCAACAGATTGGTTCATTTGAGACATTTGGGTCGTTTGTGTGGATTGGGTCATTAGAGATGATGCGGTCACAAGAGATAATTGGGCCATTGAAACAAATTGTATTTGGTTCATTTGGGACAGTCGTCATTTAGGTGACAGAGTCATTATTGAAACAGATTGATTTATTTGAGGCAGTCAGGCCATTTGTGTGGGTGGGTCATTTTGTGGTAAATTAGCAGCTATAAAAAATTTGAATACATTTGGACAATGTTACACTTCAGTAACCCCATCCACCTGAGTATTACACAGCTGCCGATTTTTAAAAAAAATACTCACAACAAAATAGGATTGTTACATTTTTTACCAATGCAATTTCATTTCACTCTGTACATCACAATTTTATGGCATATCTTTTACTCTTTTGCTGTCACATGGATATTTATTGAACTTGAATAGGAGTACTTTAGCAAAAAGTGCTTAAAACAAGAAGGGAGATATCAAGTAAATAGTTTATGTTTTAGGAGTGGGAGAACCTTTATTAGATTTTAGCTATTCTGTTCAAGCTGCTAGGACAGAAATTTGAAAACTGTGCCTGACTTTCTAAATATAAGATCTTAAAAGCTCCTGATGTTATCATGATATCAATTCTCTTGTAGCTTTAGTACTTTTGCAGAGAAATGTTAACAAAACTGGAATTCCATTTTATAACTTTCCATTGCTTTAAAAAAAACCTTTAGGCTCTTAAATCTCAGAAGTATTATCCACGACAGATTCCCTCCTAAAATTAAAGTCATAACAATAATATTTGAGAACAGGTACAAGGCACCCTGTGACATAACAACATCAAACCAGTAAAATGCCACTGAACATGTACATTGTACTTGAAAGTACAAAAGTTGAAAGCCAACAACTTCAAATAAGAAATTAGAAATTTTTGCACTGACAGATAGCAGCCTCAAAGTGTGACCATATTAACTTTCCTAAGTATTCCCAGCATTCTTAATAAAACATTATAACAAGATTCTCCTGCAAATGGGAGATATTACAATGTACTTTTGTCCACAATAAAGTCGATCGGCATATAAAAACTATGAGTGGATCCTCTGGACAGGCAAGAAAACTGCTGGTCCAGTTTTCTCAAATTCTTTGGCAAACCAAACAGACAGTGGATTACCATAACCAAAGTCTTGCTCAGATGACTTCAACCAGTCCACAACAGCAAAATTAATGCATGAATGTTCTGCTGTCCCTTCATCTCCAAACTGTGAATAATGAAATAGCGAATTATTCCAGGCTTCATCATTCCAGGGTTAATAATTCCATTGTTGTCACACCATGATGCAATTATTTGAGCATAAGGGCAAAGCCTGGAACCTGCTGTTGAACCATACCTCTCACCACCGATTGTTAAAAACTTATACATCTTGTAAAGCACAGACACTTTCAGTGAGGCTTCTGTCTCTTTCGGATATAAGGTGAGGTAAACTTTAAGCAATGCACTCAATTCTGATTGGCCAAGACCTGCCAGCTTGTATATGTTCTCAAAACAGATTGATGTCAAATCTGCCCATACAGATTCCTTGCCAAATAAAGAACCAGAAGATGCTAGCAATAGTTGTGGAAATAGACTGGTTTCTTCATGTCTCTCTTTTGATTCAAGCTGTGCTTTGCAGTTGGGCAGGGAGAGATCACTGTACTGTGTTGGTAAACTATATTGCATATTCGCCAGAGTTCCAGAAGTCACAAACTTCCGCGTGATTTGTATTTCTACAGTCTTGTTGTTTGTGTGGTAAGATCCTAAAATGCCATTGTATCTTTCTAAGCTAAACAGCCAAAATCCATAAATACTGCTATAATTTTCCACACATTCCCTGAGGTGAAGGTGGAGATGCATATTGGGTGTTATGTACAGTTCTCCATTAATTTTCTCATAATCCTTGAGAAAATGTAAAAGTTTACAATCTGCAACCATCAAGTCTGTCCTATTTATGCAGGGTCTGCAGAGCAGGCGGCATGCTAATACAAAGGATTGCCAATGATGAAGGTGTTGGTCAGGAAGTACATCTTTCAGAGCATACATTGAAAATAGAACAACAAAGTTTTTCCAATGGGCAGCAGTGTAGCCTCCATAATTAAATTTGATGTTTCCAGGTAGGCTACCAATGTCTGATAAAGATGAAACTTCTTCTATCCTTGCTTCGATGGTCTGCAGTCCTTCTTTAGTGATTATAGCATCTTCAATCCATTTAGTGAAGACCCTTTTAGCTGTTCCAAGAAACGAGTTGTGCATGGGGTCAATTATACATATCTCTATACTTGCATAATAAGGGAGTTCTAACAGGTTAGTGTATCTGCATCCCAGTTCGCTTGCTAGCTTATCAGAAGCATACTTAGATTTACAGTTCTTAACTCTGTTTGCATCTCTTCTGTGCTGTTCAGAAGATCTTTTTGGCCACTGATTTCGGTCGTCAAAGCCACTGTAGTTCCTCTGTTCTCCAAAACCACCTGGAAAGATCTTGTAGCAATGAGAGCAGCCTCTCTTTGCACTGTGTCCAAGGAATCCACAAAGTTTCCGTGCTGCTGGAATGTCAGATGCAAAACACAACACTGCTGCCTGAATTTCCGTACCAGTAGATGGACTTTGATAAGTGTTTACCTTGACTCCTTTCCAGAGGGCATTCAATTCATTAACAGCTGGCTCAAGAAAGTGATTTAGGGATTTTGGCTCATGGTCTAGGGCAGGGATGACACCAACAAGAATGACATTTTCTTTCTTAAAGTGGGAACCTCTTGGCAAATTCATTTATTTAATACCATGTAAATGACTCCAACTGAAAATCATTTTGATGCTTGAATGGCTGAAACCAATCTACATTCATCTTCAGGCCAAATGATCGAGGCAGATTGAGGAAAGGCTTATTACCTTTCCATTTGCCAAACTGTTTCTAGATTTTCCCATCATAAACATCTGCATACAAGTCTTCCCTGATTTTTCTTGTACGCCATTATTCACAATCCTCCTCCATTCCTGGTCGTTTAAGTAATGACTCCAGAGAATCAATGATGCTCTTATAGCAATATGTCTTTAGAGCATAAAACTTGACAACACCATTCCTCACCACAACTTTCCGTGCAAGTTGGGAACCACAAATTCTCGGTTGTCTTGATTGTGGAAAAGCAACGTGTTCACAAGTCCTTGCAAACGTTTGGCGAACATCATTCACTACAATGTCATTCATGAGATAAAGCTTTGTGCATTTTGGACACACAACATACTGTATAAAGTTGTCCCGATCAACTTTCAACATCTTTCGCGCTGAGTAGAGGGTGGTTGGCAGATTTGCTGCAAGAACTAAAGACAAGTCTGTATGATCCTTGATCAGGTGACCAATGCAAAAAAAAAATTGTTGAAAAAATTTCAGAACCTGCTCGATGGCATTGTCACTCACATAATTCTTGTATTGCCACACTAATACAAAATAAACAAGCCATGTCAAAATGATCCCTGTATGCTGCTGACATGTTCTTGGTGGTAAAGGCTGTGGTAGTTCTACCTCCTCAGAATGAAGAAATTCGTTGGTATCATCACTTTGTTCTGAGTCCAAGTAATCTGTTCCACCATCTTCAAGGCAGCTACTTGGCTCATCAGAGAGGCTGTCAGACTCATCTTGCCCCTTTAAGAAAAGATGTGAGGTTTCCACTTGGTGAAGATAAAAGTAATGTAAACTCAAGAAGATTCTCTAGAAACCTTTCACAAACACATACACAATAGGAATACATCATAACAGAAATAGTGCACTGTATGACACTTAAAAGGACATTAATTTTAAATGTACAGCGGGTTTAACTTATTACAGAACTCTTGGAGGGGTTCTCATTTGATGTTCTTGTTGGGCACATACTCAGTGCTGTGTAAACACAACTGCACCCTTTACGAAATTCTCAACTTTGCAGGAAAACTCCCCAAACAGGCAGACACATGAAAAAATTATTTTTCTACCTGCCCAATGTGAGCTGAATTTCCTCACTACAAGGCCCTGTTTGTTTGACAAGGGTTCAATCTGCTGGAATTGTGTACCATACATGTAAATCAAAAAGGGGTTGAGCTTCCCATGATATACTGGCTCACTCCATGGTTAAGAATGATACAGAAATGACACATGTACACTGTGCACATAATCAAGTAAACCGTACCTGTTGACCATCATTGTGAGAGTCAGATCGACTGCAGTCATCTGTGAGGTTGAGAAAAGAAAAATGTAAGAAAAAGGTAAGTTTCTAACCCAAAAGAACACCAATGAAATGTGTAGAAAACAAAAATAAATTGTACAGAAAAAGCAGTTAAAAACAACTGTTTTTTTTTTATCCTGTGAGTATGAAATAATTTTAAACTGGTTTGACATAGGAAACTAAATGAAGAAGGTGAAGCAGTGTTCAACACTAATGCTTGCCCACTTGCCTGGGGCAAGTTAAATTATACCTTGGGCAAGTGTGTAAGCTGCACAGGTTACCCGTTTGGGCAAGTGGTTAAGGATAACACTCGAGCTGCTGGGACAAGAATAAAATCCAACAGCTGCAGTAAAATCACCTGAACCCTTTTTGTGAAATTTTAGTTATGTGAACATAGAACGAGAATGAAAAACAAGTACAAGTATTGAAAATTCAATGAAACATCACGCAAAGCTAGCTGGTGATTCTTTTTGGGCAACCAAATAATACACTCAGCTAGTAGAACTGGAGACATTGTTGCCTAGAGGGCAAGTAAGCAGGAAAATTAGTGTCGAATACTGGTGAAGACAATCTTCACTTTCGAGAGGATGCTGAAAAATACAGGACTTGACAAAGCAAGTAGATTTTTTGGGTCAGGCCAGCAGTTAAAATTTTCTTTGCTAACTTGCCATATGAACAAGCTGTCACTTAAGTCCAGTATACTTTCAAAACAATAATTTTGAATCACAGCTTTAAATTTTAGGAACATTTCATTTTGGTCATTAGTAATAATATAATCAGCAAGCTACACCAACCCTTTGGACAAGTAACCTTAAACAAATAACATACAGTCAACATGGCTTTCAAACAGTAATAGTTTGAAAACTATGGAACAAGGAGAGAATGCTCTGGCAAGGAAAAAATTGATAACTACTTGCCCTGAAGGGCAAGCTGTTGATGCCAGGACATTCACATCAATTTTGTAATTATTTTTTTTTTATGATAAAAACAAATTGATACGTGTTTATCAGAAATAAGGGTTACTATATGTACGCTCAGGGACATCTTCAGTCTATTTAGAAATATAAATATTGATGCCTCAAGATGATATAGCAGATTTCTGAAACCCTATTGTCCACAAGCTTATACTTAATTTCTACTTTGACAAATCTATAATTTACTGCAGCAACGCTGTAAACTTCTGAATTGCCTGTTACATGTTCTACCTCAAAGAAAATAATTTTAAAATTACAGCTGTATGACACTTTCAAGAAATTTGCTATAAGAGGCGCAAAAAACTGTCTGTATTCTAAATTTCCCATATATGTTTTTGAGTGAAAAATGAAAATGTTTGAGCCTAAAATCGAAATCATTTTCATGTATATGAGGAAGCTTATGAGTCTTACATTACAACAAAGTGCATAATTTGTCATTCTCTCGGTATGCGAGCGATGCAAACTGTAGCGGCAAGCGAACATCAAGGCCGAACGAAGCGCCGAGAAAATCGCGACCGAAGAAAATAACAACCAAGCCAGGGGATACGTTACGGAGACTTATCTTTAATAGATCTCGTAAACTGTACGCGAATTAAAAAAAAAGGAAACTTATATAATCGATTGTACTCAATTGAAACACGTGGCGACTTAACAGCGTAAATAAATCTAACATAACGAAAAGAACTAATAAATGAACTAAGTGCCACGGCAAACACAAAATATATACTTATAAAGATGAAAGAGCTTGCTCGAAACGAGATAAAGGAAAATTATGACTACAAATAGCCGCTAGACGATATACGAGGGAATAACACACACACAAAGCATAAAATCAGATCAAGAGAAACGCTACCTTGCATAAATCGGGCAAGCTACAGAGTGAGAACAAACGAATGCAACTTACTTATCGGTCCCTATACGTCGGTGGCTTGAAACCAAAACTTAAGAAGTAACCTTAGGACGGACGCCGGACATAACAGTGAACAGTAAAGGAGCGTACGATGCAACAACAAAAGAAAGAAAAACTATCCGAAAGGCTCAAATGGCACAAAGGCCAACTGTAACTGAAATGTCACGCAAACTTCAAGTCACACAATTAAAGTCGCGCATTTACACAAACCTTATATGTTAATGTACCTTCGTATTCGCTTTCACTAGAACTTGATCCAGGGACACACGATCTTTTGGTATCTTCTGCTGTTTTCCACTGTTCGAGACTTGAGTCATAATAAAGTCTACGGTGATGATGATACTGCGTAGTGGATAATAATTGCTGGCAATGACCACAGCGCTCGCCGCCTACGTCTTTCACGCTTCTTCTTGCGATCTGTATGCAAACTTTTCCTTTTCATTCTAAATGATTCCTTTCTCTTCGTGAAGTTGGCAGACCAACAAGTCGAAGCTCGTCAACTAAAATGATAAGTGTCATGTCACCACGCGCATGCGGTTAACCGACCGCTACCATTGGCAACAAATGAGTCAACATCTTTTGCCAGAGAGCGGGAAATTTGTGGACAAGGAAAGTTGTCAACACGCGATCCACATCACAGTCCGTAATTTTGCTCGGATTGTTCTCCGACTGCAACGGAGCAGGGTTGGCGTAGTGGTGAGAGCGCCCACCTTCTACCAATGTGTCCCGGGTTCGATTCCCGGACCCGGCGTCATATGTGGATTGAGTTTGTTGGCTCTCTACTCTGCTCTGAGAGGTTTTTCTCCGGGTACTCCGGTTTTCCCCTCTCCTCAAAAACCATCATCAATTGAATTTATTTAATTTAGAGTTTATTTAGATTTGCACACGACCCCACAAGCTGTTCAGCTTTAAACTTTATCGTGTCTAAATAAAGGTATTATTATTATTATTATTTTTATTATTATTATTACTACTATTACTATTATTATTATTATTATTATTATTATTATTTTTATTATTAGCTGTCTGTCAGGGATACATCAAACAAAGAAAATGAAGAGAACAGAGTATTAGATTCCGAAACCCCCAGATCTTCAACGAGAAATACAGATATCGCCCCAGATATCGTGCGAAAACTACAGGCAGAAGTCTCGAATATTCGGGACGAAAATAAGCAGTTGAAGAAGGAGATGGAAGGTCTAAAGGCAAAACGAAAGAGGAGACTGTCACGGTAAGTATAGTTATTCTCTTGATTTTAGACCTATAACAGAAACTCTGATTTGAATTTGCCGCTCCATGAACAAACTATTATGTGTGACATTTGAGATTCGAGATTGTTGTAGTCAGATCAACCTCTAGTCTTGCCTTCCAGAGTGACTACAAACTCGTATTAAAGAAAATGTCGAGGTAATTTGAAGAGGGGCGATTTTTTATTTCGAAAGAATTTTTATTGAAAGGAACTGCAGAGTTGAACTTCAGCGTACGTGTGGTTTGGAACCCATCTCTAGAGACAGGTAACAATGGTGAAAGGAAAAATGCTGGTGGACGAACAAAAGAGATATCTATTGTTTACGTCCACCAACATGGCGGCAATGACGTAACAGCTCTTTACGTTCTATCAATGCATAAGGTTTTACCGCATATAACGACGAAAAATCAATCTCTGTTGGTAAACTTTCCATTCTTAGGAACGTTTTGTGGGTCAGCAGCGCCAGATTTTATGGGGGTTTTCTTTTTTTCTATGTAGCTGGACGAGTGCATTCTGTACAGAAAGGACGTTTACACAATAATAAGAATCTTAGTAGCCTCGATTTATATATCTTCCACAAACTCCATAGAAATAGGAGATGTAATTCCGTTTGTTTTAACACTGTCCTTCTTAATCAACCTTTAAAAAAGAACGCCGTCAGAAAAGTCTACAAAGAACAGAAAATTGCTTATCAGCCAAGTCAGTCTTTAATAGACCATGTTGCTCAAGATGCCTTCTTTCAATAGCAGAGTATTTGCGTTCGTTAATGTGCTGGTTTCAATGTCGGGTGCACCACCCGACATAATCTGCGTTGCACAGATTACATTCAAATTTGTAAACGACGCATATTTTCATCTTGTTACCCGTGTCTCCATCGAATTCTTTTATATTTATATTCGTTCTCATTTCACTCATTCAAGTCAAGTCAAGTCAACTTTTATTGAAACTTACACAGAAATAATAATCATTATTGACTCGATAATGACGCTAAGCGAACGTCGAAACGTCGTAGCATTTTTCTTAAACCTTTAACCAAGATGGTTTTAAATTTTTTAAACTTTTCAACTTAATCGCAATACTTTATTGTTAAAAGTTTTCGGGGTTTTGAAGAAATGTTTCTCAACCCCAGTCTGTCTGCTTTGGGGCAATTTGTTAACTGCTGCTCAAAAGCTGTCTTTATATTTTTCTTTTTTCTCTCACATGGTTGATGATTAATTCAACTCGTCTAGCTCAATGCACATGTGAATGACTGTTTCATCGCGGCCTGGGCATGTTTTGGACAATCATTTCAAAAATTTATCTTTCTTGCTATCGTTTCTCTATTCTTAATCTCCTCCTTTTTTCCCTGTTGTATGTGTAGTTTGGACGGTTCATCAAATCAAGCCTTGGCCAAGAAACTTTTAACTGAAGTGCGGGCAGTTTACGGCAAGAAGAAGTGGAGGAAGTCAACCATCAAAGGTAAGCCTCATAATTTCTTAACAAGAGCAGTGAAACCTCCTCCAATAAGATACCAGCTGGCCATATAGAATTTATATTTTTATTTTTTAATTTATACTTTTACTTATTTTCTTGTTTGTCCTCATTGGCTTTCCTTAGAAGAAAAGAGAGACTGCTTGTAGGCTTAGGTCAAATTAGCGTCATTACCCTACCTGTGGCGAATCTAAGTATGCTGACTAACAAGTAAAATTCATCGATTTAAATCTTGATTCGCCCTCAACTATACGTACGGTATGTCGCGGCGAGATTGCTTGTGTGATGTGTAGCTATATAAAAAACAATTTTGCTTCCAAAAACGGATTTTGACGGATTGAAGCGGTTGAAGCTATATTTGAACACAAGTCAATTTCTAAAGCGAATCGAAAGCTGCCGATGCTGTAAGGTGCTATCGCTGAATAATGATATTGGGCGGCAACCACTTTTTCTCAAAGTAATTTCTACCAATTACTGTCGAGAGCATGCTTCGTCAACCAACATAGTCTATTTGTTTTGAATTAGCTGCGGCTCATCAGCATTGGAGATCCATAAGAGATGATAAAACAAAGAAAGCAAACAACAGCTTTGAGAAGCACAGACGGCGAATCAAGCGAAGCAATCGTTTAAAGAGGGTATATAAGGCCAGATTGTTAACGTTTACTACTTTGTCTCTAATGTTTTAGGACAAGTCACTTAAATCCATTACAACAAGAGAAAATATGATTAATACCGTTATTATTTTTTCTTGGTAACAACTCTGCGCGTGTATTAAATCAGTTGCCTCCGCTGATGTTTAACTGCTACAATGTCAACATGGTTTTCTTCTTTTGTCTATTTCAATCTTAGCAAGCTCATAATCGAGCTTTTCGTGTCACTGAAATGGTAGTTATGGCAATTTTAGCAATTATTTGACCTCTCAAAAGTGCTCCGACAAGGTTTTCACTTGTCTCGATCTTTTACTCCCTTTATAAACTTTCTCGACGACTGTCTACTCTGGACAACTCGACAGTGCTGTCTGATGGAGACAAGAACAGGGCACGAGAAATTCTGTCTTCCCCAGACGCATTACATCATATGTCGTCAGAGGAAAGCTGCGAAGAAGAGGCAGTAGAACCAAGGGGTGGCCCAACACCACGAAAAGTCAGAAAACTTTCATGGGAGAGGAGCAAGCTGAGGAACATCAAAGTGAAGCTGGATGAGGCGTATTTTGCCGCTCTAACTGAGAAGCAACGTCGTACAAGTGCACGTGTGAACCGGACTGAGGATGAATAATCACGCCCTCACCCAACTAACGGCCCGTGTAGGGCTGTCCGCAGCGACTAAGTCGAGACATTTTTTTCAGCACATTTGACATTTTCTATATACTAGCTACAAAATTTTTTTGATGTTCATTTGTTAAGAAAAGAGTTGTAGGCATATTTTGTTCAAATAACGAGGACGACAAGCGGATATGATGTACTTTTTAAATAACAAAAATCAATTGTGCGTCACCGGTCGATCGACTGAAGAAAAGGTAAATGAAAATTGATTGTGGCTGTAAAGAAAATATAGCCCTTGTATATGTCTGATTTTGCACAGTGAAGCACACAATTCGCAAACGAACGTTAAAAGTCTGGTATGGGTTAGAGAAAAACGCACGATTACAACATATTAACCTGTCCTGTAATAATGAAAAAGGGAGAGAAATAACCACTACTGCACATGCTCAAACAAGAAAAAAAAAGTGTTTCTGAAACAAGATCTCGTACTTCCGTCCCCTCTAAGTCTGAGTACGTCAGCAGAAACAACTAACCTCGTATTTCCGTCGACATTCTTCCTTATTTCGTCAACGGAAACAAGAGGAAAACGTGTTTCCGAAAAGTAACCTTGTATTTCCGTGAACGTTTCGGTCTGACGGAAATATAAAAAATTCCTGTTTCCGGAACGTGTCATGGAAGTGTTAGGAATTTATTTATTAAATGTAAATTATTTTTTTTATTCTCTTAGGATCAGTGTAGTTCGTGATTATTTGTATCTGTTACGTAATTTTTATTCTTCACTTGTGTAAACTGTTGTGTAATTAACCTTTATTGTGTATATCAAATAGTTTTCTTCATTCTTTTCGGGCACCTTGCGTCCATGTGTATTTAAGGATTTGGGTGGTTTGATACGGTGTGGTTTTGTTTTGAGAGAAGGTCACCGGCGGTGAAGGTTTGAAAGTTACCAAGACTCGTTCGGATCAGAGCACGTTTTAATCACTGAAGAGTCATTCAGCAAAACCGTTCCTTTACACGACAAAAGATCCATTTGTCGGGGAGCACATGTGTGCCGAGAAGCTGGCCGAAGAAATTAAAGCGCAGAACTTGAAGGAAAAGGAGAAGATTATCTTCTGTTAGACAGTAAGCCAGTGAAGACAACTGAGTCAAGAAAGATCTGAGCGAAGACCGAATTACGTGAGGTTGGAAACTTCTACGTTTAGCTGGGTTAAACGTGAGTTCGGTTTGTGAATTGTGAATTTGGTTTGTCAGTCGTTTGTTGGTGGAGCGTGGTGATTTGGGGACAAGATAAGAACACGGGCGTAAGGTGAAACCCAACCGAACTGAACAAAAAAAAAAAAAAACATTTTTTTTATCTTAATAGTAATAATCTTGTAAATAGTTTTAGTGTACTGTAGTTTAAGTTAGCGTATTCCTGTAAATTAATTAGATCATTGTATTATCGTTATTGTTAGTCGCTTTATTGTTGTAATTAGCATAATAAATATCTCTAGGCCTACGTTTAGTTGTATTGTGGCGTGTGTTCTCGGGCTCGTTTATGTTCTGTGTTTTGTTTGCGTTAGGGGGCACCCACCTTTGTGGCGCGGATTCGTCACAGAACGTTACCTCGTGTTTCCGCACATGTAAACATAAAGTTACATATGCGGAAACATTTGTTTCCTTCAACTGAAATCTGACGGAAACATGTAAAAAAGTGGTTCGGTTCCGTTGTTACCGCAGCAACGGAAACACGAGTAAACGTCACCAAACCGGAAGCGGAAACACGTGTTACCTGTCGTGTTTCCGCAACGGTTTCACAAATTTCTTTCACGTTTCCGTTTACGGATTCTTGATATTTTGTCCTGTGTGCAGGGGGAGTAAGGGCTAAAAAAATTATGGGTTTATAAAATTCGTCACATAATAGCTGTGCGGTGTAAGCCGCTGGAAACATCTCACCTATGGCATGCATTATCTCGTGAATTATGGTTCCCACGAACTCACATCCCCTTGCGAGGGAGATGACTTGTTTACCCGGGGAAGCGTATCTCTTTCCCACCTTGGATGAGCATCTAAATAAAAGAGAAAGTCGATAACACTGAAACTTTTTTCTTTGCATCCTCAAACCTCTGATCAACCATCCAGTCATCACTTACTAAAAGTTTGAGACTCGTTGCCACCAGCCTCATTAAAAACAATAGAGACAAACAGAAAGACCTGATGATTTTACGCTTGATGAAAAGAACTCTCGGGTTAAACGTTTCATTTGTTTTTCATTTTCAGTGAGCAGTGGCTTTGTTAGGATTTTCCATAATGGGAGAGTCGTGTACAGATTTTTAGAACCTGCGCGTTTTTTCACGACCTAAATTATACGGTTTGCATGATTAAAAGAAAAAAAAACAAAAACAGAAAGAGGGAAGGGGGAGGGGTCAGGAATACTTCAGGATCCCCCCAGCTACGTTCCTTTTATCGTTCAATCAATCAATCCCGTCTCTTGCATCTTTCAATTAGGTAATTTGGTTAGGCAGGGGACGTTAAAGAACCCACATCACAAGATTACTGTGAGGTGGTCTGCCCTGTTTACTAGGAATTGGTGGGAGGGGGCACCTGTAAAATTTCTCCTCTGTTGATTGTAAACTGCCACTGGCAGTCTAGAAAAAGTCCCCCGCACAGTGTTGTAAACCGCATTAGATCATTACATGGTAAAAGTGCTATAGAAATTGATAAAATTACTATTATTATTATTATTATTATTATTATTATTATTATTATTATTATCATCTTAAGATAACCTGGGAAAAGATTTTCGTCGAGTTAGTCTATTTTTGGAAATCAATGATGCGATGATTGTGGTCAACTAATTGGTATAAGCCGTTCAAAATGAGCGTTATGTGTTACCTACCTATCTGGATTGCTATATTCAATGTAGTTTTTATGATAACCACTGATGTAATTTACAAATCGTAAACATGTCGTTCTGTGAAACTCGTTAATGGCCTGACGGATGTTTGAAGTTATATGACCTAAAAAAAAAAACCAAATCAATAATAGATAAGCGGTGAAATTCTTAAAGGCTAATATTTGGTTACTGATTAGATTTCAAAAACATATCCTCTAAAACAAAGGTATCACGGATGCCGCAATTCATAAACCCGTTCACCTTCTTGGAGTACGTTTCGCTTCATTTTTTGTTTTGCTTTTTGTTCGTTTATTTGTTTGTTATATCCATTAAAAAACAAAACAAAGCATAAAAAAAGATTAAAAGTACATTGTCATTTGCATTAATTTATCTTTAAGGTTTTTCCAGCTGGAATGGGTAAATATTCGATCTCGTGGGAACGGTATCACGACATCAGAAATTGGAAATGCGTGCATCAGTACACTTTTTCAATTAGCTCGTTGATACACATCCAATTAGCAACAGATTGGAAACGTCATCAATCTTGCCAGCAAACTCAGTCAGCCTGCATTTGCGTCAGAAATGTCATGTAAACTTCCGTGATCGAAATAAAGGGTTGCACGCCAATCAAATAGGTTTTCCTAGGCCCGCTAATAAGTTCTACTTGTCAGTCTCACCGTTCGCACGAAAAATTAAGGTTGTTCCGTTCAGTCCGTCGTTTATATGTTTAGATGATGACTAATTCGTTTGAAAGGGGAAAGGAAGCTGTTTATTTTTCCTTCTTTTTTTTATTTTTTTTCTCACGCAATGAAAAAGTGTCAAACAATTAGCCCTACTGGCCTCGTTCTCCAGTACAAAATTCAAAAGAATACATTATCTCAAGCGAGGCCAGTAGGGTTAATTTAAATTTAAACAAAGGAATATTTATACGGCAGCCATTTATGAAAGTGGTCTATGAGAGCTGGTTTTTATACCTCCTCTCGCCTTATTCAAAAGAAAAGGAGAGAGAAACCATTATATCCTTCCCAAAACCTCCGACTTCACCTTCCTCCCTCCCTAATAAATAATAACTGGTCCCCTAGCTACATTTCCTGAATGCAAACATACTCATGTGCGAAGCGATCCGATAAGGTATGATGCGACTGGTCCACAGCCTTTTACGACCTCTTACTGCATTTCTCGACCTGTCTCCATTTAGAATGTATTCTTTCAACTTGGGATCCAGTTGAATATCACCTTGGTAGAATTGGGAAATGTTTCCTGGTGGGGTTTAAAAAGGTGTTTTGTAACTCATTAAAATTTACACTGAATTGTTTCGAATAAGTATATGTATGATATTGGTTTGGAATTCAATTTGCGGGCTTACTAGGTGATACGTGGAAAAACAAACACACAAACAGAAATTAAAAGAAACATAGATTGAAACAAGCGATAAAAAAGAGTAAGTAAGCCATGGTGCATGGGGTAATTGCATTATAAAACAATTGGAGAAGGTAATGGAATCTTCTCCATAACAAAAAGGTCAAGGGATCCCCAACATCCTTGTGTTCCAAAGCTAACGTGTGAGTTACTTAAAAAAAATTCTTGGCTAGTTTCTCGTTCATGCAAAAAACAATTCTTCGAGCTTTCTGCGGATGTGTGACATTTAAACTTTGAAGAGATAGGAAAGATTAACTTGAGATACAATGAAATATATGAAGTTCATATATTGTGAACTATGGTATTAGATACATATGATGTACGATCCTCGCAGTAGATAGCGCTATTTAAGCAATAGCGAAAATCAGACCTGAAAAAAATTAAAATGAAAATGAAATATATGAACTTCATATATTTTATTGTATCTCATTTATCACTTTCACGGGTTTATTACGAATCAACTTAACGGCCTGCTCCCAGTTGGCTTGTTAGCTCAATTGGTAGAGCGCTGCACTAGTATCGCAGAGGTCAGTGGTTCGAATCCCCTACAGGCCTGATTTTTTTCAGGTCTGATTTTCGCTATTGCTTAAATAGCGCTATCTACTGCGAGGATCGTACATCGTATGTAAAGATTAACTTCTTGGCCTGGCAAATACCACTGTTGGTTTCCTCGATTCTGTGAAACACGGTTCCTCCTGACTGAGCTCCTATGCTCGCTGTTTCTCTCTTCTTCCTGAAATGCGCCATGTTGACAGCTAAGATGCGACCATGTACTGTTTCATATTCTGAAATCAAAACAAAGCAAGATGTAGCAGTTTTCCCAGGCAGATCGCGATCGATAGTTTCTGCTGAGCCTTTTAGATTCTAATTGTGATGTTCGTGTTTCCTGCAGTGTGCATGTAAGTCAGAATTACCGTCTTGGACAACAGTCTTTTGCCAAGAGCGTAAAAGCACGCGTATTTTTCGGGTGAGATTTCTCACTCACCCGACAATTTCAACGTTACATAAGGTGCTGTTATTTTTAAATAAAATTCATCATAAATTGATGTGAAATATGGGCGTCGAGCGTGTGTTTAGTTTTCAAAAGTTTCCCAAGAAATGTTGGCTATGATTGGCGTTTGTTTAGTGCGACCTTAAGGGTTAGTTAGAGTTGCCAAATATTATTGATACTTGTAAAACGGGGACGAAGAAAAAGGAAGAACCTTTGAAAAATTACGAAAAACTATGTAAATGACGATCGCTTTCATTGATTACTTGTAGATCTGAACCATGTGTGTGAGCTACCCGAAAAACCGATTCAGCACAGAGTTTTTTTCTTAATGGTAGACTTTGATAAGTTTTTTTTGTATTTGTTTTG
Organism: Stylophora pistillata; assembly: GCF_964205215.1. Taxonomy (NCBI): domain Eukaryota; kingdom Metazoa; phylum Cnidaria; class Anthozoa; order Scleractinia; family Pocilloporidae; genus Stylophora; species Stylophora pistillata. The sequence continues at coordinate 45,067,610 of NC_142520.1, read as the reverse complement.
TTATCTCATTTGCTTCCAATTATAATCTTTCGATTGCTCAAATCTAGTTTAAGCCCCGAACAAAACTGTTTTGTATTTTCTTTTAGCCGCAGCATGGTCCATTTTTGAAGGTGGTGGATTTGGCAAAGAATTTGGCAAAGAATCAGTTCCTGCGCGTGCGTGCAACCCACCTCTGTTAGCAATTTCATCAATATCAGTGCTTATAGCGTGTTCTCTCTCCCGTTCGGCTGTAAAGGAATTTGTATGGTGGCCGAGAACTGCCAACAAAAATTCTTATATTTTTTTTTTTCCTCTTTTTCGGGAGGAGGCTGTGTGGCTGAGTGGTTAGAGTGTCGGACTCGTAATCCTCCGCTCCCGGGTTCGAGTCCCACCCTGACCACTGGAATTTTTTCTCGGTAGCCCCGAGTTCAGATCCTTGGCCACGCTTGTAAATAGCCAACTGGTTTGCCTCCGGCCGGTTGGGGTTCTTAATGATGTTATGTTCAATTTAGACCATTTGTTTCATTTGTTTGCAAGGACCACAATGGAAACTACTGGTTCACCAGTAAATTGTGTAATCCTATAAAAGGACTTTTTTTTTCTATATTTTTGTGTAATAATTGTTAGTTTCACTGAGAAATGAATCAAAACTAATATAAAACACGAAGTAAAATAAAATGAAATCTAAAAGTAAAATGACATGAAATTTAAAAGTACACTTTAACTAAAACTAAAACCAGTTTACTTTTAAGTTAAAGTAAAATGGAAATACAGTTCAATTGAAATATAAAATAAATTTTAAATCAAATTCAAAGTGCAAGTGAAAGTGAATTAAAAGTGTGAAATGTAGGTAAACTGAACTGAAATACGTTTTAAAAGAAGAATGAAAACCAATATTAGTGGAAGCGCACGGCCATAACAAAATTTACATTCACTTTCAATCACAAAGTGAAATCAATTTTCGCATGGCCGAGGGCTGCCACTTGAAAAAACCCGTTTTGAAACTAAAAATGAACATGGCCGAGAGCTGCCACATTAATAATGCAATGCGCGCTCTAGACTCATCCTTAGTCCCTCGGGTTCGTGCCATCCGTGGCCATTTTTCTTCAATTGTTTATGTTTATAAAAAGTGACAAAAGAATTTAATGAAGCATTGTGGAAAGACGATGGTGATCTTGAAGAAGCAATGAGAAATTATGTAAATCAGAGCCTTCAAAGGCGGGAGATATTACATTTTTTGAAGCGCGATTTTCCGGAGTACACTTGGAGCCTTCGATCACTGGACAGAAGACTTGTTCCAATTTGGAACCTCGAGAAAACCTGGGAATGAATCTCAAGTCAATATGCCAATAGAAGAATTGGAGAAAAAGATTGACTCTCTATCGCATCCAGAAGCGATGGCTCTCTTCACTGAAAAAGTAGGAAAGATAATGGGAGGTCCATTGCTTATTGGATTGCCAAATGAACCAACATTCGATGAAGTGAACTCGTAGATTGCACTGGAACATGGCCGCACTATTGTTTCAAACGTTCGTCAGCAAGATGAACAAGGGACTTTGCTACGTAAGAAGAACCTCAAATGTTTTCTAACGTAGAATTTTTAATCGTGGAACGACTGTAGCTACCTATTTAATTAAATATCGATAGAGAAAGAATATCAAAATAAACTACAATTAATTAGGAAAATATTATTTATCACACGACTCGGGCAGTCAGAGAACCAATAACTAAAATCAACCAATCAAAATGCTCTATTGCCGGTCAATATTCTCTCAGTATTTGACCGGGCACTGTCCTGAATGGTCCCGAATGATACCGCACTTGTGTCCCTTTGAATTTCAGTCGTATAATAAATCTCTTATTAACCAAGCTTGCTCGGGACCGTACTGGAAGAATATCGGCCCTCGGTCTCTATTGTACGGACCGAGCGCAGGTCGGTCTATACTGTCAAGACTTCGGGCAGATATTCTCCCAGTACGGCCCTCGCGCTTGGTTAATAAGATATATATATATATATATATATATTAGACTTACCATGAAAAATGTAACTGGTCGAGAGCATTCAATCGATATACAATAGCATATGAGGTTGACACAATATCCCAATATCTACAGCAGGTGTTATATGCATCATGCTCAGCAAGGTCTGCCTAGTTTCCAAGACCTCTGTCTCAAACTTTTGCAAACTTCTAGAAGTGCCTTATTTTGCAGATTGTTTTAAAAATGTACATTGTATGATAAAACGATTATTGAATTGGGTAATATCCACATGATTTAATAAATTTCCAAACCTTGTGTCTGTGTTATCTGCCTTACCCTATGGCTTTGGCTGGCAACTCAGACCTTGGTTTTGATAAATCATGATATCATACCCAACCTCATCCAGTAATTTCTTATAGTAAGGATATACACCTGTGCTATACAGTAACGTGGAAAGTGCCTTTCTTGTGCACTGACTGGGTAAATCAGAATTGATTACCAAGTATCATTCACCTCCGAACAGTCAAGGGTTAGAATTGCATGTCAAGTGGGTCATTCCTGACCATGTTTTGTTATACTGATGGAAATAAACTAAATTTTTGTTTTGGTGTGGTTTCTACTAATTAAAAACAATTTTTTACCCCAGTGTAAGTGACATTGGTGGGCATTAAATACCAGGCTCATCCCTTTGCAGATTGGTTCATATCCTCCACTAGTAACTCTACTTTGGTGAATAATTATCAATAACTATAATACTTATTATTAATATTATTAACTCTTGAGGAAACTCTGATGGACAGATGAAAGCCAAAAGAACAGGGCCGGGTTGTTCAAAACAGGGTTAAGAAAACCCAGGGTTAGTGTGAAATTTAATCACAGATCTGAATGCTTTAAAATAATGTGATGACTGAATGCTCTAAAAAGAATAGGGAAAACTATCCGAAAACAGCTTTTGAACAGAGAAATATAGAAAACTGGATTAAAATTTCACGCTGGGTTAGCGCTAATCGGTCTTCAAACAAAAGGGTCCAGAATTTTATTTATTTGATGGTTCTATATATGTAGTGTGTACATATGCTGTTATATGTTTTTTAAAACACCTTCAGCCGTAGTTGTCATCCAAAATGCAACTGTGCATGACTTAAAGAAGGCAATACAAAGACACATCTCACTTTAACTTTCCAGGGAAGCAGGCCCAAATGTTGTTTCTTGGTAAGTGGATTTGAGAAATGGAATCATATTAATTGTACACACTTTTCTATAGGCCAGTTGTTTTCATTTAATATTAATTAATATCTCCTTCCAATGCTAGCTTTCAGTCCTCTGTACACTGCCCACAAAAATAAACATTGAGGTAAAATATTTAGCCAAATTCAAGATAGTTTAGAATGCAGTCTAATTAAAGAAAGGTTAAATTTTGTTTAAAAAAAACTGGCCCTATCTTTTTACATAGTTTGACATTTCTGATTAATTTAATCAGATAGACACTATACACTGTACTTTCAAGATCATAATATCAGTCTACTGCTTTGTGTGAGCTATACGTTGTTATGTTTTTACACTCTGTAGCCTTGAACATTTGGCATTGAATCAAAGAACATACGCTAATTTTCATTTCATCTCATTAGCTTTCTACTTGAAAACTTGTTGAATTTTATAGTAGAACACTCACGCTTGTGGTGAAGGACTATAAAATAAATATTAACTTGACCTGTTCAACCTATATGCAAAGCTAAAACGTCAGTCTAGAGGTACAGAAATTGAAATTCCTCCAGCATGGATACCTACTATCAAAAAGCTTTAAACTGCTGATCAGTATGCAAGTGACTGGTGACAACTGAGATTTTACAACAAATTTCAGTTTGTTTACAAGCAAAACTCAGGCCGGCTATTAGAAACTGAAAACCACTAGCTAAAACTAAATTTCCACTAGTCTGTGGCTATTTGCATGGCTACATGTACAGTTAGTGTTGAGTGCTGTAATTACCACTGCATGAAAACTTTTGTACTGCTAGTCACTTGAAATCCTCTGTTTGTTTTATATTGAAGCTGGGACAAGCTTCACTTAATGATGAACCATAAGGCTTGTAATACTCCTTCTCTCTCCTTTTATCTGTTAGACTGATACCTTATTATTATCCATTGGTATGCAGACTGGTAATAATTGGTAGGCGATGATGATGGTATAGTCTCAGATATGACCACCGCCATAATACAGACACAAGCAGTTTATCTTTTGATGCAGGTGAGCTTACCACTGAATTATAATTATATAAGCCAAGACATTTCAGTGATTTGATTGGTTGACAGTTATTAACCATTACAATGTAATTGTGGTATAAAATTATAGCAAAAATGGATGGTATAACAAGGTTACCATGGCAACACGGTGAGGAAAGAAAGGAGAGGAAGGATTGTTATGAATACAGATGCACAGGTCTCCTGTGCATTAATTACCAAAATTTTCTAGGCTCCTGTTATTTAACAATTATTCGCCGAAGGCGAAGTGAATATTGGTGAATATTCTCCAAGACGAGGTCGAGGGAAATATACACCAATTTTCACAAGCCTGAGGCGAATAATTGTTGTAGTATAATTACTTAGGTGATTATAGAAATGAGCAAAGGAGTGTTAAATTGTATTTGTCATTGTCATGCGTCAGTGAACAACAATTGTAAGGCGGTGATTTCAGATGGGGATCGGGAGCCACTCGCACGAACAGCGGAATATTTCTCTTGTAAAAGTCTCATCTTTCCTCTTGACTGAGATGAAAAATTTTGACAAACATTCATTCATCTCGTTGACCTCCACTGCCTCAAAATCACAGGTAAATTCGGTTTGTTGTTGAAACCATTCTGTTAATTAAGTAAATAGAGTGTTGCGAAAATTTAATGTACTTGTTTTAATTTATTCATGCATGTCGAGATAAGCAATATTCCGCTATAATCACCTCGCCAGAGGTGATTATAGCAGAATATGACGCCATTCTCAGCCAAATACCACCCACCCCTTCGTGGTATGCAGTATTTTGGACAAGTTTGGAATAACACTTGTAGTATTATGGCAAAATACCACCAGAAATCATGCAATTACCTAATAGATACTTATCTAACCGTGTTTGGATTTGCGGATTTGTAGCAAGTATAATTCTCTCCTCGACCTCTGTATTCATGGAACCTCATAAATAATGATGTTTCTACATGTTATTAAGTGATATAATTATAATTATAATACTAATAAAAGAAATTTCATTCCTTGTAATCAATGAAGCACA
>NC_142520.1:44644877-44719877 GCF_964205215.1 Stylophora pistillata | reverse complement strand
GGATGCACTGAAGTTTTTTGATTTCTCATATTAAAAATTTTCCATTTGCTTGTAATACAAAACACAAGCTTAGCTGACAGGTCTATTAGGAGTGATGTGTCCAACAATAATACAAACTTAAGACTTTGGCAACAACGTTTAACTATTGTAAAGCTTTTACTGTTACAACTATCCCTGAAATTATCTATTTGGCTTTCCTTGTCCTCCTCTCCCAAATTCATTAGGATTTAAAAGTCTTTACTTTTTCACTTACAGATATTCTAATTCGGCGTTGTTGTTGAATATGTCTTTTGGCAAGTCCTCCAACTGGTTGTTGTCCAATCCCCTGTCAACACAGGACGACAGTTAGTATAAGTTAGAATAGGTCCTGAAACAAACCGCTATATAATAACCGCTAACAGAGTAAATTCGTTTAAGTATATCAACAAAGTTGAAATGGTAAATTGGCCACCGTTACGATTATAAAAGCTGACGTTTCGAGCGTTAGCCCTTCGTCGAAGCGATGTTTTCTTTTCGGTGTTCCATATGAATGCCTAAAAAAGGTTAATAAGCTACCCAGCAATACATGTAAGGGGTAAATGTGGTGTATCCCTCATAAAAGGCCAGGTGACATTGATTGCAGGGGATGCTAAGGGTTGGTTACCGACAAATCCTAAGAGTGGGAAAATTTAAAATGATATTACAAAATGTCTCCGTAGTTTTATTTAAAATAATATAAAGTGTGTTTATTTGAGCAGGCCCAAATGAAAACGCTATGTTCCAGTCTATACTGCCATGTAGTTATGTTCATGACATCAAATCAATAATCTCTAAAAGTAATTTGTTTAAGAGTTTAAAAGGGATGGTCAAAATAGAACCGGCATGTTCAAGTTTGTCTTCTGATCAGGCTTTATGAAGAATACTTTGCATCTATTACGGTTAGTGATATATCATGCGATTTCGAACTCCAACGCGGTGGACGGGTAAAGACGCAGGAAAGTTATGGCAAACTATTTTGTCTTTGTGAGAAAGTTGTCCACAAGAGAATGAAGAGAATTGCTGGGTGTTCACAGCATTGCAAAGTATCTGTAAGAGTACATCGAGTGCCTTGTATCGAGATTTCAAGAGATCTTGTCCCTTAATCACAGCTTCATCGGGCAAATAAAAGTTTTGGCCAGGAAATCAGTACAAGCACATGTAAATTAGTATATTTCAGTGGTTATGTTCATTGACTCAAACAGGGATTTTTCTTACCTACTTTTGTGGAAAGTTACGGACATTTTCCCTGTTATGCAAATCTTTGTCTACACTCTTCACTAAAGTTTATTACAGTATATCTGTATTCTGCAAGTTTGCAATTCACCCTTTAAGATTTTGTTTTATTGCAAACGGCATTTTATCAGGTTTGAATATTCAAACCTCATAAAATTATCATACTGTTGTAGGTTCTGGGATATTTCATGTCGATATAGCTGCTTAAAAGCGTTGCATAACTAATATTTTTCTTGATTAAAATAAGCTGTGATATTATCGCATTTAAAAATTGCAGCCTTCCTTCAAAAGTGATGAGAATAACCTCTGCCAATAGGGGATTACGGTTTTTCTGGAAGGAATGCAAGACAGCTCTATCAAGAGCTTCGAGAAAAGGATATCGTTTCTTAGTACTACTTCAAAATGAAAGCGAGGGTGTCATCAGTTCTCCAAACGCAAGAAAACATTTGAAACCAGCGTTTGGAAACATGATGAAACCCGAAGCACGAGGTTTCGTAATGACCTCGTCAAAGAAACAATATAAAACTATACAATGCTGTATTTTCTTACTTTTCTTTGAAATGACTTTTAGGAGTGATTTGTTGTATCCAGCCGGCATTCATTGTATTAGTCAGCTTTTGTTTTTAATTATCCAATAGTTTCGCGTTGCACCAAATTTCTGTTTCAAAAGCGTTGTGAACTTGAAGTCTTTTACACACTGTTTTTGCCATGGCCGAAGGAAGGTTTCGCTTCCCGAAAACAATCGAGGAAGAAGAAATTTGCGTAGAGAGAGCAATACCGAAGTCTACCAGATATAAAAATAAGTGGGCAGTAGGCATTTTTGAGGATTGGCAACGAGTGCAAAGTGTCAAGTTTCCAATAGTCCAAAGGTTGGTGGGGTTATTAAAGAGTATGAAGCTGTTTGAGTTATCTATGAATATGCAGATTAAGATCAATTTTATCACTAGTGATGAAAACGTGATGAGACACTAATTATCTTCAACTGGTATTTCCTTGAGTTTCAAAGTCATCCACCTGACCTGAATGGGGCGCTCTGGTTGGCTCATAACGTCATGAATTATTATTGCGTTTGAGAAGTTTACTTTTTGTCGTTTCAATTCACTTCGAAAATTCATTAAAAAAACAACCGATTTTCTGCATGACAATATCCTCTCCTAAAACCCTTTTTTTTTTTTCCGCGAGTTGAGGGTTGTGAGTGCTAAGAGCTAGTGCTTTGAATTTTATACCACAAATTTGCATAAAGGGAACTTATTAATTAGTGTTGCACTGTAATTATTTTCGATTTATTGCACTGCGTTTGGAGATCAATGCATTTATATGGTTCGCTTCATATTTTTTAATAAGCAGACAATACAAATTTTGAGCAAGGAAACTTATCACGGAAAAACTTATTGAAGAAAACTAGGATGAGTCTACGGAATCCAAAATTCTCTCCAGCAAGTTTTCTTTGATAAATTTTCTTTATATAGCTCGCTGGTTTACTCTAGTTTGAGCACTCTGGCATGGCTTAGACGATACCACAAAGGTTGGGTCGTTTGGGGTGAACGTCTCGGTTCTCCCCCATCCTAGCATTAGCACTGCACTGATGAGGCCCAGAAGGCCGAAACAGTACTGTCTGCAGTTAGTTATATATATATATATATATATATATATATATATATATATATATATATATATTTATATATATTTTTTTTTTTTTATGTTAAATATAGCGAGCTAGGAGTCCAAGAGTGCATGTGAACTATCGATCCTCCTCACCTGCCTTCCATTACATTTGCATTGGAAAATTTCAACCTCGTGGCTGTTTTTATTCGGTGATACTATATCGTTGCTCTGATCTGGGATATTCTCACCAGTGCTAGATGGATTTCACGCGTTCCTTACACAAGTAAGACAGGTTCCTTATTTACAGCCATCTCAGTAGGATATTGTTACTGAAAATGCCAGATGGTATTTTCTTCAACTGATCGATTAATAATTCAATTTCATTTCATTTTTGGGAACGTACGAAACAGCTCTACGAAAATTTAAAGCCGGACATTTTTGGACTTAAAACTTAAAATTTGAAATTTACGATCGAATGGCTAACTCTGTGAAAATAAGCATTCCTTGCATCGCCGGGGACTCTCTTCGCTACCCTTGAACCCTTTAATCAGATAAGGGCGGTTCTTCAAAGAGAAAAAGATGTTTTTTCCCCAATCCAGGAGATTGTCTTTGCATTTTGCTCTCCCTTCTTTAAAGCTATCAGCTCTGCGAGGTTTTAAATCTCGCCGGTTGTTGTAAGTTTTAGGGGTTCGAATGTTTAGTGCTCATTGTCGAAAACTCTCCTTGAGTACTGGCTGTTCTTTTCATTCTCTAGATCTGTTGTGGCTCTATTCTTATAGGATTCGGCATTTGGGTGGCAGACCCTGACATCAGGGAATGCCGATCGTTGCTGTTCGCAGAATCCATATGCGTGAAGGTTCAATCTTGCGCCTTTTGCAGTGTCAGCTCCTCTTTTTAGCTGTTAACCACTGATGTCTTGAACTACGGGATCAACTTCAACATATCGCCTTATACCGTACTCAAGAGTTCAGCTGTGAGGTCTCTCGGATCATTATGTCTTTGTATGAAAAATACTTCTCGTTTCCAAATCATAGCGTGATCTAGCGTAAAAAACCTCCCCACATACACCACGTGGGGGGAACATTTTGATAGTTTGTCAGCATGAAGGAATTCCTGTTTATTTAGGTTGAAGCCCAATTCTCGGGAGGAAGTACTGTCAGCCACACTACTGACCCTTCCTCAGCTGTCACGTCCAGCGCTCGAATCGCGCAGAATGCCGCGACACATCCGGGAACTTTTTAAGTCCATCAGCGGTGAATTTGAACAGTCCTCTGAGCAAAAAGTGCGGAACAATTAGGAAAGTGGCTAGTAACTACGGTAAACTATTCGCTGTAGCTATTTGGCAGCATATGGATTTTGTAGAAGTGGGTTTAATAAACAAATTTGTATTAAAACTTGTCTTCGCAAATCTGCTTTGAAAAAATGGCACTTGTAGATGCTCTTCAGTGTGGAAGCTGATCTTTAGGTTAATTAATCCGATGAACTCTTCGATTCGCAAAACCTCACAGTCAGCATATGGATAGGTTACTCCTATGTTTCATGAAAATTGCTATTCCGCCCGTTGATAAACTGGGCACTGTAAATACATGTCGTGGAAGACAGTAGCATTTTGGGCAGACTCGGATCGCAAGGATGTCCCTATCTAGCTGATTACACCTGTGTTCCGTAATCACAGAAATAAGTACCTGAGATATTGCATCCTCTAGTGGCTCTACTAGATCCCGACTGTCGGGCAGTATTACTAGGAAGTAAGTCACCCATGTGGAAGCAGCATAGCGTGTTTCTGGCTATATCTGAGGGAACTCTGCTAATCGAGCTACTTCGTTGATCCAAACAGAGACCTTTTCACTGACGTATTCCTCTAGACACTCTCTCCGCGCCCAAATGTTTTTTTTACCTTCCTTTTTTATGTTAATCTTCGTTTCCTTGAGTACTCTCACATTTTCCTCCTTGTAAGGCTTTGCAATAGTCCAGCAATTCTTGTCGTTTGGAAAGTAGCCAAAATTTAAACCCAGGGTTCTCAGGTGCCCCACTATCTCTTGATTTCTGTAGTAGAGCCTGCCCCACCCGCATAAGCGAACCAGCATTGCTTTGCTGTGGACGCCACCTGTAGACTCGTGATCAGAGGCTGGATGCTAAGAGCATAAAGAGCTATAACGATCGGATCTGCGGTCCCTTCTAATGACAGGATCTCTTTGCCGTCCGTGATAAGTTAATAGTAGTTACAATGTTTACTTCCTTTTTTGATTTGCTTTGACTTCGCCTCTTTTTAAAATAGTTGTGCTTCTGATTTCGAGTGGCCTTTGTCAAGCGCGCACTAAATATGAACGAATGGCTAAATAGTACTGAACTAACTAAAGATTGCATGACATTTTGATATCCTTGTTTTGCAAGTTAAAAACCCTAAGTGTTACGAGCGAGCCTGTTTGACTTCCACACTACAAAGACATAACAGTAGTTAAATTAAGGAGTACCCAACTGTTTATTGACTTGACCCTGTTTCGATTTGTTGTATGAAGATTAGAGCTCGACCCTGTGAAATGTCGCTTCATTGTATGAATTACTTCCTCTGGTTTTTACTGGATTTTCTTTTCAACGAGCTATGACAGTTTTTGACCAAGGAACTTTAACATGGGAAAATTTGTAAAAGGCAAGGCTCAGAAGCATAGTATTTGACAAGGAGAGTACAAAAAAAGAACACTATGAAAGGCAATTCTGGTCCATTCAAAGTTCATTGACAAATTTCCTTCGCAAGTATTCTTTGATAATGTCCATAGCGAGCAAAATTGAAAGATATATTTGTATATATGAGAATGACATGTAATGTTCAGCAGAAGTGAGAAGAGGGATGAAGGTTAGGAGTAGGAGGGTGGGGTCCAAAGGGGGCATGTGTCACTTTACCTTCCTCTCCCCCCCCCCCCCTTCCCCTTTCCCTTACTTTCATCATTGTACTTGCAGGAGAAAACTAAAATCCCTATCCACTGAAACAGAACATTCCTACTTCGTAGCTGATTTTATTTAGAGCTAAGACATCGCTGCTCCTGTTTACTGGTATTTATATCAATGCGCGATGGATTTGACGCGTTCCTTACACGGATGAGACAAACTCTAAACTTACAGCCATCTCAGCTGGGTATTGTTACTGAAAAAGCCTGGTGGTAATTTCTTCAGCTGGTTATTGTGCAACCACCTACCAAAGGTAATATAAAGGAGTGTTAATTAAATTGTGCTTGTCAACATAGTGCAGGAACTGTGGTTGCTCGAAAATGTTGATTGTCTAATGTCTTCATTTTTATAGAGCTAAGATAGGATACTTGTTTTTTGTTTGTCTGTGTGTGTATGTGTAACGCACTGAAAACAACTGAATGCTTAACACATGCCTATTCTCCCTTCTCCCATTACCCATTGTTGTAATACATAGGGCTTGACATTACTCACTAGTCCTCATCATAAGCCAGGCGACATTGATTGCAGAGAGGGGGAGGGTAAGGTACCTAGACACAAAATGTCTCAATAGTTTTGTTTAAGTTTGCTAATACAGCGTCTTCATTTGTACAAGCACAAATGATCACACCATGTTTAACCTTCGCTGAGCAATGTCAGCTCGTTAAATATTTATTATTCCTAAAGAAATTCTTTGAAGGCTTAAAAATTAAATAAACCCGACATGTTAGTCTTGTGGTCAGTCTAAAAGAAGGAGAGTGAACACCATTATCGCGAACAGAGAGCTTTGCATCGAAGAGGATCCTACTTGAAGGTTTAATAATCTGTGGGGACATATGAAACAGCTCTATACAATTTTAAAGAGCATTTCTGGACTCAAAATCGACTGCTTCCATTTTCCTCTATAGCATTTTCTCGCCCATCATTACTGACATCTCTGAGAGGGGTGATTTCTTAATTATAGTTGTTTATTTCATGTGCGCATAGAACGTTCTCTCTTTTCGTCCTTCTCTAGATGAGGTTGCATTTTATCCTTTCTTAACCTTTTAAAATCTTACTACTATCAACCGATAACTCGAACCTTCAAGGGACATTGAAAAAGGCTCGAGTTATCTGTTAAAACAAATGGACTGGAATTAAAGGAAACGTTGTTTGCTGTTTTTAGTGTTCATGTAGTATACTTAAAGCACCAAAAGTTCGTTTGCCGAGGAGGCCAAGGCAAAAATCTGCAACGTACTATATGTAAAACCACCGAAGAGGATGTTTCAGTTTTCCTCCTTTACCTCAATTTACCATAATCTAAGGGCATCAGAACGCACATAGTTTTCAGCGGTATTACACTGAGGGGTCTATGGAAAATACTAATCAAATTCGCTCATCGCTGCTCTGATCTGCTGATATTCCCGCATACTCTGGATGTATTTGATGCGTTCTTTATTTAAAAAGGGCAGGACCAAACTTATAAGTTAGCCAGCCACTTGTTGTTACTGAAAATGCCTGGTGGTAATTTTTTCAATTGATTCTTTTTGCAGCCACCCACCAAAGATGATTAAGAGTGATGTTCATTGCATTGGATTAGTAAATAAACTATGGAAATTGTTATTCTAAAAATTGTTGTACTTTTCATATTCAACAGAAAGTCCTAAAACATAAACCCTAACAATTAATTTCGTACATGATCCGATGTTTTCTTTTTGGCGTTCCGTATTAACGCTTAAAAACAGTTAATAAGCTACTTAACAATAAATGTAAAGGGTAAAATTACATTTTGTCATGTAGCGTAGTTTCCATTTTATAAATAGGCTAGACGACATTGATTGTATGGGAGGCTGAGGGTTGGTTAGCGACAAAGGCTAAGAGTAAGAAAGTTTGAAATAATAGGGAAACACAGAATATTTCAATAGTTTCATTTAAAACTATATATTGAGCACGCGCAAATTAATGCGCTATGTTCAGGTTTATATCGCCAGGTAGAGTCATGATATAAAATCGATATTCTGTTTAAAATAATTTGCTTTAATACTTCAGAGGAGATGATCTAAAGGCACCCGATATATTAGTCTTCTGACCAGGCTTTATAAGGCAAAATTTGCGTGCTTTATAGTCAATGATACATATTCTGTGGTTTAAAACTCTCAGGCGGCAGATGGATGAGGAGAAGAGAAAATAATGGGGTATTATTTTTTCTTGGCGAGGAATAACGTCAAAGGGAGTAATCCACTATGGAATGAAGGGGGATAAGTTTCTAAAAAAACTGATGTGCTGCGTCGGTGGGGGTAACAAGGTAATCCGGTTATATCAAGTGAGTTGAAATTGTAAATTGGCCACCGTAAAGATTTAAAAAGCTAAAGTTTCTAGCGTTAGCTCTTCGTCAGAACGAATGCAGGAATCGTGGATTGCGTGTGGGTTTAATGCAGAAAGTGGAGTTGCGCTGTTGGTGGGAACATGGTGACGAGAAAAACACGAATAAATGAGTAGAATGAAAAGCGTTCGTTGACACCTATGGGGTTAAGAGCGCCGATTTAAAGGATAAACCTTTGTTCAAGAGTTTTGTGTTTAATAAGACTGATTCTATGTTCCATTTCAAATTATTTGAAATTTACTTCCTTGCATATGACTTTCTTTATACCTATACCTGAGGGTGTACAACCGCAAAACATCTGCACAAAATTCCCTCTAACTAAATCTTGTAATATTCTTTCAATAACACAATATCTCCAATTTTGACGATTCTTTTAGGCCGGGCCCACTTACTTCTCGCTTGCAACTACTAAGAAATTCTTTACTCCACCTTGAATCAAAATCTTATGCTAAATACTGTGTAGGTCTCCATTTCTTCCTACAAACTCTCCGAGTGGAGTCAGCATAAGCTTTGCCTGGCGATGCAGACGGTTCCGAAAGAGGGTAACTGAGTGTCTCCAAGGTCAAGGGTTTGTTGTCGATTATGAACTCAGCTTCACACAGGAACTTTCTCAGCGATTCTTCGTCTAAACGATTTCCAGGTTCCTTCATGGGACTATTTGCCTTTCCCAGACACTTCCAAAGTGACTGGCAGATGCTGGCTTTTTAATTCAATCGATTTTAGCCTCAAGGAGGCTGCCTTGTTCGTGTTATCATCCATTTCTTCTTTAGCCTTGTTAAGCTCGGTTTCCGCGCCAATGAAATTTCCTCTGTCACGGCGCATTTTTTGGCAGGTCCTCTTCGATAGATGAATCGTCTCAGTACCTGTATGAAAGAATCGATTTCGAGGGAATCTGATACCTCTATATGTACTGCTCTGCTACCATGAAAGTGAACAATGCTCCAAATGTCTTCACGACAGATCTTCCTGTCAAATATGCCAAGGACCCTAGAAATCTGTACCACAATATATAAAGAGGGGTGCTGATCCACGCGCGACTTTGGTAAGTCAAGAATTCCTTTGCTGTCCCATGGTACCTCGGAGAAAACGACATGTGGCACCAATGTGTTTCCGCTGATAACCCAATAGCCCCTGACATAAATTTCGTTCAAGGTGATCCCTCTTCCACTATTCTTCCATCTGTGTGAAGGGACATGACTTGACTTTGGCAGGAAGAACGGGGTCTTAAGAGGTTCTGAGAGATCTGCCTTCCGTATTTGTCCACCAACTCTTATGACAACGTCTCTGTTTAGATGTGGATCCAGTTTGTAAAGAGACCTTGTCTTCCTTGACACACTCTTCTTTTCTTTGTCCAGTGCACGACTACCGTACTTGGCGTTTGTTTTGAATGTTTGGGAGACTTCTAATTTTTGAAGGAAACACTTCTCTTTGCAATTGCTCTATTATCTCTACTTCGGCTTCCTCTAAGTCGGCGACGCTGGGTCCTGTGTAAGCAGAGGTTTCCTTGGTCGATCCATGCTCGGATGTACCATCACTGGGCTCCTTCACTTTGGATAAGACTTTAATTCTTAGTTTTCTCTTGTATCTCAAACAAAGCACTACAGCTATCTTTCTGCAAACTTGACAATCTCCTTAATCTCTTGAGGATGTCGAAACTCTCTTTCACCGTACTTGTAGTAACTGGAATTCTCTTGACCTCTGGAGAATAGGGATCTACGTGTTTTTCGTAGTTCTGTTCCTTAAACCGGCTGTCTGTAGGTTCTCTGAGTGATTCAGGAAGCCTTGATCCACTCTGATTTTTCTACAAAGTTTTTGGGTGATATGCCCCCTTAAACCTTCGTCTACGATATTTGACGTAGAGTCTACGTAGGGCCACAGTGCCGGGGTTGTGGGATTATGAATGAGTTGAACTCTATTGGCTTCATGGACATGAAAACAACTGGATTCGTTGCTTATAAATCTTCGAGCGACTTTACTGTCCATCAGATAGTAGTCCTTCAAAATGTCACCAATCTTAATAGATAAAGTGGCAACCGCTAATTCCAGCCTCGAGATGCTGATTGTCTTCTTTGGTTTCACGCGAGCTTTTCGCGTTACAAACGAAACGGCGTTCTTTAGGAATTGAGTTACTGATATTCTATATACAAAAAATAAATAAAATCCCTGTCCACTTAAACAGAACATTCCTACTTCGTAGCTGATTTTACCTGGAGCTAAGACGTTGCTGCTCGTATTTACTGGTATATTTACCAATGCGCAATGGATTTGACGCGTTCCTTACACAGATGAGACAAACTCTAAACTTACAGCTCTGCCAGCTGGGTATTGTTACTGAAAATGCCTGGTGGTAATTTCTTCAACTGGTTACTGTTCAACCACCTACCAAAAGTAATATAAAGGAGTGTTAATTAAATTTTCCTTGTCAACATAGTGCAGGAACTGTGTTTGCTCGAAAATGTTGAGTGTCTGATGTCTTCTTTTTTAAAGAGCTAACGTAGGATGTTCGTTTTTTGTGTGTCTGTGTGTGTGTGTATTTGTAAAAGACTGAAAACAAATGAATGCTTTCCACATGCCTATTCTCCCTTCTCCCATTACGCATTGTTGTAATACATAGGGCTTGACATTACTCACTAGTCCTCATTATAAGCCAGGCGACATTGTTTGCAGAAGGGGGAGGATAAGGTTCCAAGACACAAAATGACTCAATAGTTTTGTTTAAGTTTACTAATACAGTGTCTTCATTTGTACAAGCACAAACATGATCGCGCTTAGTTTAAACTTCGCTGAGCAATGTCAGTTCGTTAAATATTTCTTATTCCTAAGGAAATTCGTTGAAGGCTTAGAAATTAAAGAAACCCCGACATGTTAGTCTTGTGGTCAGGCTAAAAGAAGCAGAGTGAGTACCATTATCGCGAACAGAGGTCTTTGTATTAAAGAGGATCTTCCTTGAGGGGTTAATGATCTTTGGTGTCATATGAAACAGCTCTATAAAAGTTTAAAGAATATTTCTGGACTCAAAATCGAATGGTTTCATTTTCCTCCACAGCATTTTTACGTCCGTCATCACTGACACCTCGCAGAGCGGTGATTTCTTAATTAAAGTTTTTTATTTCATGTGCGCATAGAATGTTGTCTTCGACCTTCCCTATATGAGGTTGCATTTTATCCTTTGTTGCCTTATGAAAATCTTACTATTGTCAACGGATAACTAGAACCTTCAAGGGAAATTGAAAAAGGTTCGAGTTATCAGGAGTTGAAAAAAAAAAGGACTGGAATTAAAGAAAAACGTTGTTTACTGTTTTTTGTATTTATGCAATATACTTAAAGCACCAAACGTTTATTTCGCTAGGGAATCTGAAAACATAAATTTAAATCCAAAACAAACTTTCTGTCGTGAAGCACGTGGCTACACGAACTAAGGTCGAGTGTTACATAAAGAAAACAGGAGCAAACACTTATTTAACTCCGATCCTTATTGAGTCCATATTTTTGTTTTATAAATTATTGTTTAGGTTGATAAAGCTCATTCTAGGACAAAAAAAAAAATAATAAACCTAGTTCGGTGATTAAAAACGTCTGCTTGCTACAATATTACTGTATAAGTTTTCAACTTCCCTGCACTCTTCCTAAATTTTCTTCTGTTGACTGTATGTAATATTCAAAATGAGTTACAGTCAAGCCTACCAAATGAAAATCAGAGGGGTGTTTTTATCGTTAATCGCTGAAACCAGACTTGGTGCTTACTTTGTGTAAGGAACCGGTCGAGATGGCAATTGCCTCGAGTAGAGGTAAGGATTTCAAATAATTATAATTTATAAGTATTTTTTAACACGCTCAAAAATTGAATCGTATTTGTTTCCTCTTCCTTACTATTTTAATCTCTATTGATTGTTTGATTAATTACAGAAATTACCTTGAAAGTGGTATTTTCGTTTACTAATAAAACGAATTGCAGAGAAAGGATGCGAACTCAGCAACAACATTGCGTGTCGTTCTCCTCATAAGGATATCTGCTGCTCGTTCAAAACTATAGTAAGAGTACACTGTGACTTCGACAGACGATCCAGAAAACGAGAAACAGTAATTAGACCTCTTCTTGCCTGTTCAAGGCTGATTGAGAGCAGTTCCGCTAGTCTCGGTTTTTCCGGGCTAAAAGACGACGTTGACCTAGTTCTTAGCCGAGCAGCCATATTCTCTCCTCCTGCTGATACACATTCCATTACAATTTATCCCTCGCTAAGTGTAAAACTTGGTGAACGAGAGGCTCTAGTTCGAGGCGCAGAGTTCCATCTGATATATCAAACCATGCTCAATAATATATCGCCATATGATGCATTGACTGGCTTTGGACTTCTACAAGAAGTAGTCATTCACTTCTTAAATTTATTATCTTGGAAGGAAAGATTAAGGAGAAAGGCACAACATGGGTTTGTTTACTTTTTTTCTGGTTAAATCTAGATGTCAATCTTTTCCCGATGGGCGTGAACGTTCTGGTCTGACCAGACAACAAGCTTATGTTAAATGTTTCATAGAGTAGCAAAGCCATGACGTCACGTTTCCATGACAGCATTTTTCTCAGTTCTAAACAAACGCTGAGGTCTCGTTGTGTATGGCGCCATATTAATCATGGCCTTATTTTCAATCTCTTCTTTGCTATCTTACTTCGAAGATGAAAAGAAATCTATCGCAAAAGGGGAGAACCACGTCAAATCTGATCATATAGAATGTTTTATGTATAATCAAGGCATTCTTAGAGGCAAAGTTCACGCTAGTAGGAGATCAAAAGTCTACGAGGTTACGGTACGTAAGCTCTCTTGTATGTTTATGTTTATATTTTGTGAATCGGTTGGGAATCATTAGATCAATTATAAAAGCTACTCAATAGCTTTAATATCTAAATTATAGGCTCCGATGTATATAATATTGACTTCATAAAGTATAGCTCTTAGCGCCTCTAAAATAGGATCCGTTCGATGGCTGTTCGATTGGAGCGCTGAGAACGCCTGATAGCTATTTACAACCAATAAAATCACTAAAAGAATAAAAATTTTTCTTCTTCTACTTTAGATATACGTAGATAGTAACTTGAATATCAAGTCGACAGAGTGTGAATGTCGTAAGGGCGCTTTCAAGTGCAGTCATGCCGCAGCTGTGTTCATTTACACCATACATCATGTTAGTCGTACGGACATCGAATGTCGATGGAACAAGCCAAAAAAGCCAACTTGCCCTGCAGTTCGGGACGTCACTGAGATGTTTCCTCCTCCGAAACAGTACTGTGCTCTATCGAGAGAACCTACGCAAGCAGATCGTTCATCCATTTACCGATCGTTATGTGAATATGGAAAGTTCACAGGACTAAAACTTGAACTTTATTTTTATTTAGACACGGTAAATCTATCAGATAAAATAATAATATTATTACAATCTATTTTTGCAGTTACAATCTATTCTAATCTATATAAACATGATCTAAAATTTAAAAGTAAAATAGAAAAAAATAAAGAAATTCTGCTTTACATAGATGCCGTGTGTGTTTTATCCACTATGGTGGATTCTGAGCCCTGAACCTGAACCGGTGACGTTACCAATGCTTACAATCGAAGAAATAATTTATTCTGATGGCTTCCTTCAAGCCCATGGAAAGGAAGATCAGCTCTCTTTTTTTAAGGAAAAATGCAAAATCCAAAGTAGTACTATATAAGAAATAGCAAAACTCACAGTGGGTCAAAGAGAGAATCCAGCATGGTCAATGCTTAGAAAGGGAAGACTCACAGCTAGTAATTTTGGTCCTGTCTTAGCAGCCAAGAGAGTTTCACAATCACTCTTGAAAAGACTCATGGGCGAGTATGATTTATCTGGAGTCAAAGCCATCACATGGGGAGTCAACAATGAAAAGGAAGCTGTGAATGCATTTGAGATGTCACATTGTTTAAAAGTTGAACCAACAGGAATTTGGTTTGAAGAGTCAGGTATTCTTGGTGCCACACCTGATGGTCTAGTTGATCAAAAAGGTATTTTGGAAGTAAAATGCCCATATACCTTTAGGAATTCAACCATAGAAGAAGTTATAGAATCAGAATCATTCTATTTGGAGAAGCGAAAGGACAAAATTGAGCTTAAGAGGGATCACAAGTCTGGGTATTGGCATCAAATTCAAGGACAGCTCCATCTCACAAACAGAATGTATTGTTATTTTGTTGTGTGGACTGTCAAGGGCCACGTAACTTTGGTCATTCATAGAGATGAGGAATGGAAACCTAATCTTGATATTCTAAGAAACTTTTATTTCCATCATTACTACCCTAAAATGATTGAGGGGGAATTATTATAAGTGTGAATACATAAGAGGAGACATATACACTTGTAATCTTTATATTTATTCTACCTTATGTGGAAATGAGAAATTAAAAAATAATGTTACTGTTCAACTCTGTAGAACAATTGAAAAGATTGAAAATTATTAACTGTTAATGATTCTCTTCTTCCCTTGTACAGTTAGGATTATATGAACTAGGAAAATAATCATAGAATATCATAGTTGTTAAAGTTATGAGGAATAACCTATATCTATCCATCTATCTCAATTGTTGGTAGACTACTTTTCCAAAATAGAGACAGAAACTAGAGTGATGCTTTCATGCCTATTTAAGTAAGAATCACACCCTAAGTAAAGAGCAAAAAGTAGAAAAAAAAAGAATTGAAGAAATTGTCATAACTTATTGACTTTTTATTACTGTAACTATTGAATCTTTGTAGTCATCGAAAACATGACTTGAGCCTCTCTTGAGAATTTTCTACTCAAAAAATACATTTGTACAACCTTCCTTGATTAACGGAAACTGCAACTTAACAAGAGCAGCACAAAGCTGAAAATTTTTTTCAGAATAGCATCTTAGGTAAGAGGGAATAAAACTTAAAATCTTAAAATCCTTTAACCTGGCGTTAGCCCTCTCTACATGGATTCTGCATTTGGCAATCGACTTAGTTACTTTTATTTCATTTTCAGTAAATTTACCATTGTTTAAGAATGGGGGAATATTTACAGACACACCCCTCGGAACTATATCTTGGATTAGAAAGCCCTTGTCAGCAACAACAAGATCTCCTCGATAAAGGTGTTTCAAAAAACCAGACATTTCCACTATAGCCTTATCTGAAGTTGATCCAGGGTAAAGGTTAGAAACATATGTTATGACCCCATTAGGTGCCACACCAACGAGTACTTTAAATGAATTCATACCTCAGTATGAAGAATAAGTTGCACTTTGATGACTCATTAGGCCAGGGGTTGCAACTTCAATGTCTGTGCAATCTATTATGATCTTACAAGAACTGAACTGTGTAAATGATGACGGCAAACAAGTCTTATTTTTCTCCCTAGAAGGTACTGTTGACATCAAAAAAGTGAACAAAATCTCGTGCAAGAGATGAATAAATGTAATGACAATATTAGATATAGTAGTTTCACTGCATGAAAATAACTGAGCTATATGAAGGTTCGTGTAATTCTGTCTAATCTTCATTAAAGTTATGAATATCTGGTCTTCAAAACTTATTGATTCCACCTTCCAGCCATGAAAATATATTATTGAGTCTTTGAATCTTAAAGTATAAAGTACAACTACATCAAATACTTGCTTAGTTGGAAGACCGGTTTCCATGCGTATTACATCGTCACTTAACGTAGACACTGAGTATTTTTCTCTAAAATATTTTGACTTCTCTTCATGTTGTTGAAGGTCATTTCTCAGCTGCTTTACTTCTGCTTCAAGGATTATCTCCGAAGCAGTTAAATCGTTGAGTACGTCCCGTTCTTGATCTTCACTTTCGTTGCTCTGCAAGGCTTCTCTCATTTTTTCGATGTCGACTAATTCCTTGCCATCTGTACTTTTTTCCAATTTCTTCTTCTTCTTTGGTGGCGGTTTACTGCTAGAAGGGAAAAGTTTTCCTTCGTTGTGCTTAAAAATCTCTGGCCCAAATACCTTCTCGCCATTTCTGAAATGGCAGCTGCAAACACGGCTATGTTTGCTTGGTTCTCGATCTTCTCTCCTGTTGAAACATATAGAGATGTGGAATGTATTTAGATCAGAGTTGGATTTTGTTAGAAGTAAATCGAAACAAGCGTCAATCCAACAAGTACCATGTTTATTAGTCCGAAAGCCACAATACTTTAGTTTAGCTGCGATATTCTGGTTTTACAGTATATATGTAAGTTAAAATACAAACCTTAATAATCTTCTCCATCGATCATACTCAGATTTTTTCTTTTCTTTGCTCGGGAATGCAAAGAAGCGACAGCAATGACTCTCAGACTGGTGATTACATTCGGGTGCGAAACACTGAACCATTTCGCCTAATTCTCCAATATTTTAGATTCTGCAAGATATTATGGCCTTATCCTTCTACTTCCAGCATAACTTGAATGTACCACGAGCGTCAAACAAGGAGTTCAAAGTCTGTAAAACGGAGCTTCACATGACGCTTGCGTCCGCCATATTGGATTGAACAGTTTGTTTAGAACTGAAAAAAATGCGGTCATGCCAACGTGACGTCATACTTTGCCACTCTATTACGCATCAGTCACGCTCTATAATATTTCGCCATATAATGCATTGATGGCTTTGGACCCGACCATATTTCAGGGGGATAGATCATTACTTGGCTACCTTCTTGGGCAAGAATAATAAATAACTAACTAGTTAAGTTGATTTTTCAAAGCCTCTGTTTCCAAAATGCAAGTATTTGATGTAGGTATAACGACTCCCACCGGAGCCTGCTGTGTCAGCTGGTACAATGATTATTCGAAGCGTTTCTTGAATCCTGAGATACGCAGAAATGGTTTCATTTCCAGATGTGAGCTTTTATCGGACCGCTGCCGGGAAAAGGTGGTTGTGGAAAATGTGGACGTGCTACCTGGGTAGTAGTCTTACTACCTGCACGTGTAACTTAACAAGGCACAGTAGCCTCTGGAGAAAAAGTAGTATAAATATAAAGCTGTATACCGTTGACTTTTACAAACATGTCAGCGAAAGTTGTGGTTTTCCAGGTTTGACCCTTATGAAACTTACTTTGAATAAACAAATATTCAAACACTACACTTTTCTTTGTCGCACGTCTGCAATGATGTATGATGGGCTATGCCCTTTGCAGATCTGTCGCTCTCTTTTTGTCCTAAAATGAGCTTTATCCCCCGAAGTACCATGAAACATTCAATTATGATACATTAAATAATGATCGGAGTTAGATCATTGTTTGCTCCCTTTTCGTATATGTAACACACGACCTTAGTTCTTGTAGCCACGAGCTTCATAGTCCAATATTTTTTTTTTGCGTTTTATTTCAGTAGACCTCATTTTGAATTAATTAGCGTTATTCTGCACGTGAGAAACATGTTCCTGAACTAGCAACATTCCGCTTACATTTGGTTCACGGTTCGGTTCACTTATATTTAAACAAAGATCTCTTACGCGAGGTATTTCAACGAAATGGGAATAGAGAAACACTGAGATATGCTTTGTAAACAATTATTATCAGGATGTGTTGACTATCCTGCCAAGTTTTATTGCTATTGAGGGAGCAATGCAACAATTTCAGGACTGCAATTAGCCATTTTCTAAACGAGCGGTGGTCTGGGTACGATTTGCCACCATAAAGGCTCTTGGGATCGTTTGGAGGGACAACGTGAAGGTAAACAAACGTGCATGGCGCACTATAACTGCTGTACTCCAGGCTGCACTAATAATTACAGAAATGCACCTAACCTTCAGTATTATAGAATTCCTAAAGACCCTGATATACGTAGAAAGTACGTGGTTCTTATGAGGAACGAGACGCTGAAATTAGACTCTACGAGTACGCGGATTTGCTCAGCTGATTTCGATGGAGGAGAAAAACTTATCAGAACACACTTGCCTTCAATTTTTCCATGGACAAAACCGACAGCTCCACGTAGAGAACTCAAGAGGGCCAGTTTCAAAGATGTGCAGAAAATGGAGCAAACCAAAAAAAAGAAAAACAACACTTGCTCAAATTGCTCAAATTACCACTGTTGTAATTTGCTGTTCACTTCTTTTATGTTATTGTTTTCTTTCTCCAACTGCTGAATCTCTCCCTTTAGCTTAACAATTTCTTGTTCACTTGTTTGTATTCTGTTATATAAACTGTTTAGTTGGTCACCAGTAAGTAATGTTTGTATTTCCACACTGGTACTGGTGTCAGCATTAACACTAATATTGTCCGACTGTTCTTCAAATTTAAAGTTCGCTTCCAGTGGTAACTGAGCAAGTGTTGTTTTTCTTTTTTTGGTTTGCTCCATTTTCTGCGTATCTTCGAAACTAGCCCTCTTGAGTTCTCTACGTGGAGTTGTCGGTTTTGTCCATGGAAAAATTGAAGGCAAGCGTGTTCTGCTAAGTTTTTCTCCTCCATCGAAATGAGCTGAGCAAATCCGCGTACTTGTAGAGTCTAATTTCAGCGTCTCGTTCCTCATAAGAACCACGTACTTTCTAGGTAATATCAGGCTCTTTAGGAATTCTGCAATACTGAAGGTTAGGTGCATTTCTGTAACTATTAGTGCAGCCTGGAATACAGCAGTTATAGTGCGCCATGTTTGTTTACCTTCATGTTGTCCCTCCAAACGATCCCAAGAGCCTTTATAGTGGCAAATCGTACCCAGACCGCCGCTCGTTTAGAAAATGGCTAATCCCCTTTTGTGATACAGCAATATGGACGGTTAGGTGATATTATGTTGAATAAGCTGTAGATTGGATGTAAAACGCAAAACAGTCGAGTTCCGTGTGAATGTGTACATTTTCGAATAAATGACGGCATCGTCAAATCAGCTCATTTTATCCAACGTTAAAATTTTATTAAATTGCACCATCCTTTGGAGATCGAAAAGAACCACACTTTGCCTTACAAAATCCAGATTTTCAGTGTATTATTTTGTATAGCACATAGTTAAATAACAGGTTACTTTTGACCTTTTTTAATCTTGTTAGAAGAAGGTCGGATAAATTCAATTACGTTGTGTAAATAAATGATCAAGAATTGTTCAAATTGCTGTCAGCATATGTATTGATGTTGTTTCTCAAGATTTGGTAGTTTTTATCGGTCTAAGTGTATTCAGTTCGTGGCGTGACGCTCCGAGATTCGTCTGAAATTTTGAGCTTCAAAAGCGGCATTTGGTCGAAATTCAGCTACTATCGATTTTCTCCAAAATCAATCGATATTCAGCCAAACGAAGTATGCATTGCTTTGTTTCACCATAACGCCTACCTAACTTGAGAATATAAGCCGAATCGATTTTTTAGCTGTTGCGACCAAATGTTTGACTATTTGTAACATTTGCTCTTACGGTCAATTTTATCACTAGTGATGAAAACGTGACAAAACACTAGTTATTTTCAAACGGTGTTTCCTTGAATTTCAAAGCCATCCACCTGACCCGAATGGAGCGCTCTCGTTGGCTTATAACGTCATGAGTTATTAATGAGTTTGAGAAGTTTATTTCTTGTACCTTCAATTCACTTCGAACATTCAGTAAAAAAAAGGAATCCATTACTGCATTACAATATCCTCAACTAAAGCTCTTTTTTTTCGCGAGTTGAGGATTGAGTGCTAAGAGCTAGTACTTTGACTTTTATACCACAGATTTGCAAGAAGGGATGAATTAATGAGTATGGCATTGTACGTATTTCCGATTTATTGCACTGCGTTTGGAGATCAATGCTTTTCTATGGTTCGCCTTAGTTTTTTTTTATAAGCTGAGAATACACTCTTTGAGCAAGGAAACTTATAACGTAAAAACTTATTCAAGAAAACTAGGATGGGTCTACGGAATGTATTTGACGCGTTCCTTACGCAAGTAAGACAGGTTCCTTCCTTACAGCTATCTCAGCAGGATATTGTTACTGAAAATACCTAATGGTAATTTCTTCAACTGATTGATAAATAATTCAATTTCATTTCAGTTTTGGGAACGTACGAAATAGCTTAAAAGTCTTAACTTTTTCACTTACAGATCTCCTAATTCTGCGTTGTTATTGAATATGTCTTTTGGCAAGTCCTCCAACTGGTTGTCTTCCAATCGCCTGTCAACACAGGACGACAGTTAGTATAAGTTAGGATAGGTCCTGAAACATAACCGCTAACAGACTAAACTCGTTTAAGTTTCGATGTTTTCTTTGCGGTGTTCCATTTAAATGCCTAAGAAAGGTTAACGAGCTACCCAGCAATACATGTAAGAGGTAAATGGGGTGTAGCCCTCATAAAAGGCCAGATGACATTGATTGCAGGGGATGCTAAGGGTTGGTTACCGACAAATCCTGAGAGTGGGAAAATTTGAAATGATATTACAAAATGTCTCAGTAGTTTTATTTAAAATTATATACAGTGTGTTTATTTAAGCAGCCGCAAATGAAAACGCTATGTTCCAGTTTATATTGCCATATAGGTATGTTCATGACATCAAATCAATAATCTGTAAACATTAGTTGTTTAAGAGTTTAAAAGTAATGGTAAAAATAGAACCGGCATGTTCAAGTTTGTCTTCTGATCAGGTTTTATGAAGCATACTTTGCTTGTATTACGGTTAGTGATATATGATCTGTGATTTCTAACTCTCACGCGGTGGACGGGTGAGGACGCAGGAAAGTTATGACACATTATTTTGTCTTTGCGAGGAAGTTGTCTGCAAGAGAATAAAGAGAATTGCTGGGTGTTCACAGCATTGCAAAGTCTCTGTAAGAGTACATCGAGTGCCCTGTATCGAGATTTCAAGAGATCTTGGTCCCTTGATCACAGCTTCATCGGGCAAATAAAAGTTTTGGCCAGCAAATCAGAATAAGTGCATGCAAATTAGTATATTTCAGCGGTTATGTTCATTAATTCAAGCAAGGATTTTTTTGTTTTACCGACTTTTGTGGAAAGTTACTGACTTTTTCCCTGTTATGCAAATCTTTGTCTACACTCTTTACTAAAGTTTTTACAGTACGTGTGTATTCTGTAAGTTTGCGATTCATCCATTAAGATTTTGCTTTATTGCAAACGGCATTTTATCAGGTTTGAATATTCAAACCTAATAAAATTATCTTATTGTTGTAACTTCTGGGATATTTCGTGTCGATATAACTGCTTAAAAGCGTTGCACAACTAGTATTTGTATTGTTTGAAATAAGCTCTGATATTATCGCATAATTTAAAACTGCAGCCTTCCTTCAAAAGTGATGCGAACAACCTCTGCCAATAGGGGATTACGGTTTTTCTGCAGAGGAATGCAAGACAACTCTATTGAGAGCTTCGAGAATAGAATATCGTTTCTTAGTACTACTTCCAAAACGAAAGCGAGGGTTTCATCAGGTTTCCAAACGCGAGAAGACATTTCAAACCACGAGGCCGCAGTCTGAGTGGTTTTATTGTTTTCGAGCGTTTGGAAACATGGTGAAACCAGAAGAATGAGTTGTTGTAATGACTTTTCAAAGAAACAATATAAAATTATACAATGATGTATTTTTTTCATTTTTTTTAAATCCCTTTTATGTGTGATTTGTTGTATTCAGCCGGCATTCATTGTATTAGTCAGCTTTTGTTTTTAATTATCCAATAGTTTAGCGTTCCACCAAATTTCTGTTTCAAAAGCGTTGTGAACTTGACGTCTTTTACACACTGTTTTTGCCACGGCCGAAGGAAGGTTTCGCTTCCCGAAAACAATCGAGGAAGAAGAACTTTGCGTAGAGAGAGCAATACCGACGTCTACCAGATATAAAAATAAGTGGGCAGTAGGCACTTTTGAGGATTGGCAACGAGTGCAAAGTGTCAAGTTTCCAATAGTCGAAAGGTTGCTGGGGTTTTTAATGAGGGTGAAGCTGTTTGAGTTATCTATGAATATGCAGATTAAGAACAATTTTATCTCTTGTGATGAAAACGTAATGAAACACTAGTTATTTTCAACTGGTGTTTCCTTGAGTTTCAAAGTCATCCACCTGACCTGAATGGGGTGCTCTGGTTGGTTTATAATGTCATGAATTATTAATGAGTTTGAGAAGTTTACTTCTCGTCCTTTCAATTCACTTCGAAAAAAAAACTTTATCAAGAAAACTAGGATGGGTCTTCGGAATCCAAAATTCTCTCCAGCAAGTTTTCTTGATAAATTTTCTTTAAAACCTTATTTTTATGTTAAATATAGCGAGCTAGGAGTCCAAGAGTGCATGTGAACTATCAATCCCCTTCACATGCCTTTCATTACATTTGCATTGCAAAATTTCAACCTCGTGGCTGTTTTTATTCGGTGATAGTACATCGTTGCTCTGACCTGAAATATTCTCATCAGTGCGAGATGGATTTCACGCGTTCCTCACACAAGTAAGACAGGTTCCTTATTTACAGCCATCTCAGCAGGATATTGTTACTGAAAATGCATGATGGCATCTTCTTCAGCTGATCGATTAATAACTCAATTTCATTTCATTTTTGGGAACGTACGAAATAGCTCTACGAAAATTTAAAGCCGAATATTTTTGGACTTAAAACGTAAAATCTAAAATTTCGCGATCGAATGGCTTACTCTGTGAAAATAAGCATTCCTTGCATCACCGGGGACTCTTTTCGCTACCTTTGAACCCTTTAATCAGATAAGGGCGGTTCTTCAAAGAGCAAAAGATGTTTTTTCCCCAATCCAGGAGATTGTCCTTGCATTTTGCTCTCCCTTCTTTAAAGCTATCAGCTCTGCGAGGTTTTAAATTTCGCCGGTTGTTGTAAATATTAGGGGTTCGAATGTTTAGTGCTCATTGTCGAGAACTCTCCTTGAGTACTGGCTGTTCTTTTCATTCTCTAGATCTGTTGTGGCTCTGTTCTTTTAAGACTCGGCATTTGGGTGGCAGACCCTAACATCAGGGAATGCCGATCGTTGCTGTTCGCAGAATCCATATGCGTGAAGGTTCAATCTTGCGCCTATTGCTTTGTTAGCTCCTCTTTTCAGCTGTTCACCGCTGATGTCTTGAACTACGGGATCAACTTCAACATATCGCCTTATACCGTATTCAAGAGTTCAGCTGTGAGGTCTCTCGGATCATTATGTCTTTGTATAAAAAATCCTTCTCGTTTCCAAATCATAGCGTGGTCTAGCGTAAAAACCTCCCCACATACACCACGTGGGGGGAACATTTTGATAGTTTGTCAGCATCAAGGAATTGCTGTTTATTTAGGTTGAAGCCCAATTCTCGGGAGGAAGTACTGTCAGCCACACTACTGACCCTTCCTCTGCTGTCACGTCCAGCGCTGGAATCGCGCAGAATGCTGCTACACATCCGGGAACTCTTTAAGTCCATCGGCGGTCAATTTGAACAGTCCTCCGAGCAATAAGTGCGGAACAATAAGGAAAGTGGCTAGTAGCTACGGAAAACTATTCGCTGTACTATTTGGCAGCATATGGATTTTGTAGAAGCTGGTTTAAGAAACAAATTTGTATCAAAACTTGTTTTCGCGAATCTACTTTGAAAAAATGGCACCTGTAGATGCTCTTCAGTGTGGAAGCTGATCTTTAGCTTAATTAATCCGATGAACTCTTTGATTCGTGAAACCTCACAGTCAGCATATGGAGAGGTTACTCCTATGTTTCATGACAATTGCTTTTCCTCCCGTTGATAAACTGGGCACTGTGAATACATGTCTCGGAAGACAGTACCATTTTGGGCGGACTCGGATCGCAAGGATGTCCCTATCTAGCTGATTACACCTGTGTTCCGTAATCACAGGAATAAGTACCTGAGATATTGCATCCTCCAGTGGCTCTAGTAGATCCTGACTGTCGGGCAGTATTACTAGGAAGTAAGTCA
Source organism: Stylophora pistillata (assembly GCF_964205215.1). NCBI lineage: Eukaryota > Metazoa > Cnidaria > Anthozoa > Scleractinia > Pocilloporidae > Stylophora > Stylophora pistillata. The sequence goes on along the minus strand of NC_142520.1, from coordinate 44,695,883 downwards.
CCCATGTGGAAGCAGCATAGCGTGCTTCTGGCTGTATCTGAGGGAACTCTGCTAATCTAGCTACTTCGCTCACCCAATCAGAGATCTTTTCACTGACGTATTCCTTTAGACACTCTCGTGAGCCTAACGCCGCGCCCAAATGTTTTTTCCCTTCCTTTTTTATGTTAATGTCCGTTTCCTTGAATACTCTCACATTTTCATTCTTGTGTGGCTTTGCGATAGTCCAGCAATTCCTATCGTTTGGAAGGTAGCCGAAATCTAAACCCAGGGTTCTCAGGTGCCCCACTATCTCTTGATTTTTGTAGCAGAGCCTGCCCTACCCGCATAAGCGAACCAGCATTGCTTTGCTGTGGACGCCACTTGTAGACTCGTGATCAGAGGCTGGATGCTAAGAGCATAAAGAGCCATAGCGATCGGATCTGCGGTCCCTTCTGATGACAGGATCTCTTTGCCGTCCGTGATAAGTTAATAGTAGTTACAATATTTACTTCCTTTTGTGATTGGCTTTGACTCTTTCTAAAGTATTGTGTTGTTGATTTCGAGTGGCCTTGTGAATCCCGTACTAAATATGAACGAATGGCTAAATAGTACCGAACTAACTAAAGATTGCATGACATTTTGATATCCTTGTTTTGCAAGTTAAACACCCTAAGTGTTTCGAGCGAGCGTTTTTGACTTCCGCACCACAAAGATATAACATTTGTTAAATTAAGGAGTACTCCACTGTTTATTGACTTGACCCTGTTTCGATTTGTTGTATGGAGTTTAGAGCTCGACCCTGTGAAATGTCGCTTCTTTATAGGAATTACTTTCTCTGTTTTTTACTGGATTTATTTTTCAACGAGCTATGACAGTTTTTGACCAAGGAAGTTTAACATGGAAAAATTTGTAAAAGGCAAGGTTTAGAAGCATTGTATTTGACAAGAAGAATACAAAAAAAAAATAAATAAACACTACGAAAGGCAATTCTGGTCCATTAAAAGCTTCTTAATAAATTTCCTTCACAAGTATTTTTTGATAATGTCCATAGCGAGCAAAATTGAAAGATATATTTGTATGTATGAGAATGGCATGTAATGTTCAGCAGAAGTGAGGACAGGGATGAAGGTTAGGAGTAGGAGCCTGGGGTCCACAGGCGGCATGTGTCACTTTACCTTCCCTTCCCCCCCCCCCTTCCTCCCCTTGCTTCCACCATTGTACTTGTAATAGAAAAATAAAATCCCTGTCCACTTAAACAGAACAGTCCTACTTCGTAGCTGAGTTTTTCTGGAGCTAAGGCGTTGCTGCTCGTATTTACTGGTATATTTACCAATGATCGATGGATTTGACGCGTTCTTTACACAGACGAGACAAACTCTAAACTTACAGCGATCTCAGCTGGGTATTGTTACTGAAAATGCCTGGTGGTAATTTCTAAAAACTGGTTATTGTTCAACCGCTTGCCAAAGGTTATATAAAGGAGTGTTAATTAAATTGTGCTTGTCAACATAGTGCAGGTACTGTGGTTGCTCGTAAAATGTTGAGTGTCTGATGTCTTCTTTTTTGAAGAGCTAAGATAGGGTGCTCGTTTTTTGTGTGTCTGTGTGTGTATTTGTAAAAGACTGAAAACAACTGAATGCTTTACACATGCCCATTCTCCCTTCTCCCATTACTCATTGTTGTAATACATATGGCTTGACATTACTCACTAGTCCTCATTATAAGCTAGGCGACATTGATTGCAGAGAGGGGGAGAGTAAGGTAACAGGAAACAAAATGTCTCAATAGTTTTGTTTGAGTTTTCTGATACAGTGTCTTCACTTGTACAAGCACAAATGATCACACCATGTTTAAACTTCCCTGAGCAGTGTCAGCTCGTTTAATATTTATTATTCCTAAAGAAATTCTTTGAAAGCTTAGAAATTAAAGAAACCCGACATGTTAGTCTTGTGGTCAAGCTAAAAGAAGCAGAGTGGACTCCATTGTCGCGAACAGAGGGCCTTACATCGAAGAGGATCTAACTCGAAGGGTTAATAATCTTTAAGGATAAATGAAACAGCTCTATAAAGTTTTAAAGAGCATTTCTGGACTCAAAATTGATTGGTTCCTTTTTCTTCTCTAGGATTCTCTCGTCCATCATTACTGACATCTCTGAGAGGGGTGATTTCTTAATCATAGTTGTTTATTTCATGTGCGCATAGAACGTTCTCTCTTCGTCCTTCTCTGTATGAGGTTGCATTTTATCCTTTCTTGCCCTTTTAAAATCTTACTACTGTCAACCGATTACTCGAATCTTCAAGGGACATTGAAAAAGGTTCGAGTTATCTGTTAAAACAAGTGGACTGGAATTAAAGGAAACGTTGTTTGCTGTTTTTAGTGTCCATGCAGTATACTTAAAGCACCAAAAGGTTGTTTTGCGAAGGACGCCAAGGCAAAAATCTGCAACGTACTATATGTAAAACAACCGAAGAGGATTTTTTAGTTTTCCTCCATTACCTCAAATTACCATATTCTAAGGGCATCAGAACGGACATAATTTTTAGCGGTATTACACTGAGGGGTGTATGGAAAATACTAATGGAATTTGATTTGCACTTAGTGTTTAATAGTTTTAGCGCCAGAGCGTTGTCCCAGGGAGTCTGGGGACCACCCCTCCCTTATTTTATTTAAAGACGCGACGAACCCAATATTAAAAATAACGGTCAGCCAGAGATATAACGTAAAGATCTATAGGATGTATGGAATGGCCTACGAATTGTAAGTTACACTTCGTTGAACTCTCAAATGTTATTCTGAAATTAAAAAAATCTGTATTTGTTTTTTTAGTTTGACTTGCTTCCTCTGGCAACTAGTACGAAAATAAACGGGTCACCATACATCTGTAACCTTTAAAGCTACAGTAACGCTTCACATTGAACGCGCGAATCAGTTATAAATTCTACGAATTGAAAGTTACACCATCGACTTCAAAATCCCGAAGGACAGCATCGTGAGGCAAAGCTACTGGTTTTAAAGAACAACTGAGAGCGAAACAAGCGACTGATCGACCTTGGAATCCGTTACAGCCGGGTCACGAAAGAAACGCCTCATTTTCCAGAACAACCGACTGCCCAAAAGCGAGCGACTGACCGTTCTAGAAAATATTTCAATCTGCACTTTTGGTGAAAGAACAGCAACCTCGCAATGCCGCCGAGAGTTGATGTAAAAACCCTCACGGGAAAAATGAAAAATGCCGTTGGAATTCTTATGGAGTTAATGGAAGAATTTGAATCCATCTTCGCTATAAGACCGGGACTTGAAAGACTCGAAATAGTGTTCAATTTAGTGGAATCGAAGTACAGATCTGTTAAATAGCAGCAAGAGGTGATCTCGGACAAATTAATTGAAGAAGGCGCTTCATCGGAAGATGAATTGGTGTTAATGAACAGAAAACTCTGGGATTTTCTTCAAATCGCCTCGAAATACGCAGCGTATCAAAGCGAAAATAGTCATCCAAATGTTCCTGACCACAAAGAAACCTTGAAAACGATGAGTTCTGCAGTTGAGAAAGTGGCCATTGCAATGGGATCAAAACCCAGCAGCCTTGAGCAATTGACAGTTCCGATCTGGGACGGAAGTCGCAAAACTTATCAGAAGTGGAAAAGAGAGTTTAGACACTGTATGGCAAAATATGGACAAGACAAAGATGAGCAACTTCAAAGATTCCGAAAAGCAATGCCTAAGGATTTCTTCTAGACAGATCAAGTCAAGACTTGTAAAGATGTTGACCAAGCCTGGGAAACTCTCCAAAATGAATTCGCAAATGAGCGAAAACTTATGGACGAACTGTTAGCTGAAATGAACAATCTGAAACAAGTTAAACGAGACTCCAAGTCACTCACGCGTTGCGCCACGACGATTTCCGTATTTGTCAATGATATGAAAGACAGCGGCTACATCGTGTTAGAGGCGTCAGAAGCTCCGTTTTTCATGTCTCAGCTATTATCGAAGCTCGATCAAAGAGACAACACAAACTTTGGAAGAGAGATGCAAAGAGCGGGAAAGGAAGAAAATGTGTCAAACCTCGTAACCTGGTTACATCGAGAGGCAACCCTCCGCTCCAGAGGAAAACGAGACAATGACAACGCCGACGAAAAAGAACGTACCCACCGAGGACCAACCTTTAGAAGAACAGATAACCACGCAGCAAACAATGATAGAACTCCTGAGCAAGAAGCGTGTCCACTTGGTTGTACGTCGAAGCACCAGTTAGCGGCCTGTCCGTTGTATCAAAGTTCAATTGTAAATAAAAGATGGGACGTAGTCAAACAGAGCAACAGATGCCGAAAATGTCTCAGGCCACATCATACGAACGACTGTAGGAAGCCGGACGGTACTACCTGCGAGAACTGCAAAAAGAACCACCACCATTCTCTTCACAACGAGAAGATTAATTCGAATTTAAGCCCGCACGCAGTGCCTTTCCGAATGCAAGATATTCCTGCAGAAGGAAATACCAACTGCGCCACTAACTAGAAGAAAGATTTCAAGCTCATCACTGGTTTATGTCCTGTCCAAAACGTCAAAGTTATGGACTCAGGTGGAACGCTTGTTGAAATACTAGCGATGATAGATTCCGAATCAAACACAAGTCTGCTATCAAATAATGCAGCTGAACGACTCGGAATAGCTGGGACAGTTACCATCTTACTATGAATCTAGCAGGTGGAGAGAAGAGGTCTGAAGCTTCAGAAATCATCGAGATAAATATTACCTCGACCATAAATGAGGATGTCAGAAAGACACTGGAAGTATACGCTATAAAGAAACCTTGTAGTGCCGCGAAGACGATCTCGAAGGAAACTATTAAACACTTCTCTCATCTCAAACCAGCGGCGAACAAACTGCATCTATCTGGGGGAACAATAGATCTTCTAATTGGTACAGATTTCGTCGATGCATTCGTTGACATTCATACCTTGTCAGGGGAACCTAGAGAGCCGATTTCCAAATGTAACTGCTTCGGTTGGTACGTCTTAGGACAAGTTAACAGTTACAGGATACAGTCCGTTGCAGTTGGAACAGTGAGGATTGAAGACGACTTCAAGAAACTACTTTATCAGGACACGCTGGGAGTTAAACCAACAGAACTGTGTATATGTAGTGAGAACGTGCTACGAGAAAACAAGTTCGTCAAGTCGCTGTCTGATTCAACTACATTGGTAGATGGGAGAATCCAAGTAAGAATGCCTTGGAATGAGAATGGACCCCCAGAACGCAGCAATTATGACATTGCCCTCAAAAGAATGCAGTCTGCCGAGAAATCGTTCTAGAGAACAGGATGCTCCGAAATCGTAAATGACGAAGTCCAAAAGCTGTTGCAACAAGACTTCATAATTAAAGTTCTTACAGAAGAAGTTGATCACAGCCAACCTGAATGGTATCTGCCTTTACAAGCAGTCCTCCCACCAGAGAAAACCACTAAGGTCCGCCTTGTTTTCGATGCGTCTTCAAAGGGTCACGACGGTCTTTCCTGAACGATCACCTTGAGAAACGACCTAATTACATTAACAGTCTTCCCAATGTACTTATGGGCTGGCGATGGAACGAAGTGGCTTACTTGGGTGATATCCGAAAAATGTTTAATCAAGTTATAGTGAACCCTGACGACCAAGTTTTCCATAGGTTCTTGTAGAGAAGCGACAAAACTGAAACGCCCTCAGTCTCTCAGTGGCTCAGATTAAATTTCAACGACAAGCAAGCACCAGACATCGCCTCAAACGCCATCAATTACTTAGCCAAAGTCTCACAAGTCGAATTTCCGGACGCAGCCCAGGAACCGCGAGATCACGTGTACGTGGACGATATCGCGGGCTCCAAAAGCAACTCAACAGAAGCCAGGAAAATAACGAAAGAAATTGACACCATCCTCGGAAAAGGCAAATTTCAAGTTAAGGCGTGGCACTCCAACTTCTCGGAAATCGATCAGTCTAGAGGTGAAAGATTTACAGATCTGCTTGGCCACAAATGAGATAAAAAAGAAGATAACTTTACCTTCAAGAAAGAAAACGCGGTTGGCCTATTGGAGGGCTTCTCCAAAAGAAACTGTCTGAAATTTCTCGCTCAACTCTAGGGTCCCATCGGTCTTGTTTCATCCGTTAATATCAAGTTCAGAATTGATCTGCAAGCACTATGGAGTTCAGGTTACAACTGGGACGACATTCTTCCCGAGAGTATTCAGCAAACATTGTTAGAGAATGTTAAGACCATAAATGATCTCTTGTCATTTCAGTTTGACCGTAAGCTAAAACCAAGCCATGCCGCGGGCGTGCTTCAAACTCACGGATTCTCCGATGTTGAGGAACAGGCTTATGGTGCTGTAATCTTCCAACGATGGAAACTTACTGGTGGAGACTACCAATGTGTTCTAGTCATGATAAAGGCTTTCGTCGCACAGCTGAAGAAGAAAAGCATCCCGAGACTAGAACTGCTGGGCTGTTTAGCACTTGCAAGGATGTTAGTTACATGTGTAAAGGCCTTGGAGTTGACAAAAGCCCAATACTGGGAGAGATTCTACTGGGTCGATTCAACAATCGTTTTGTCCTGGGTCAGAACGCTACCACGGGAATTCAGACCCTTTGTATCTACCAGAGTGGCAGAAATCCAAGAGTCAAATGGGGCAGACCAAATTCGCTGCATCAAGTCTAACCATAACCCTGCAGATGCTCTAACGAGAGGAATCCATCTTAATCATCGCGTGAAGTGGTCGGAGGGACCATCCCTCCTAAAGTTGCCAGAAGAAAAATGGCCCAACTTTCAAGACCACACCCAAGTTAACGCTCACGTGGACGACCCCGAAGCATTAAAAAAGAAGAAAGTATTTCAAAAAGAGAAGAAAGCCAGTAAAAATTACAATGCTTTCGCAGAAGTATGCCCTGAACTAAATCAGCCTGAATCTGAAGGAGGTCCTATCCTTTCACATTCGTTGAAAACTTGTTCTACGTACTCCAAAATACGGAGAACTCTTGCCTACGTCCGTAGTTTTATTCGCAACGCACGAAAAATAAACCCGAGGTCAGGACCCATTTTAGTTCCGGAACTGAAGGCTGCCGAGGCCCGTCCTCTGAAGTGGAGTGACTTTCCCGTCAACAAAGGGAGATTGGATAAGAAACTGGTGGCAAAGAAGGGTGAAGACGGCCTCCTTCGTGCGCATGGTCGTCTTGAAGTTGTCAGGTCTCTCCCTGAAGAATTGAGAAAGCTTATTATCTTACCACCCGTTTGTAATCTTGCTTCTGCGTGCTCTCCACGAACGACTTGGGCACTGTGGCTATAAGAGTTTAATGTACCAGGCCAGAAAAGGATTTTGGATCATTGGACTCCGCAGAATGGCTAAGTCCGTCACCTCAAAGTGTGTCACATGCACAAAACTACGGAAAAGACCCCTCAACCAGCTCCTGGGACAGATTTCAAACCCAAGAGTAGCAGCTGGCCTCCCGGCATTTTCAAACACTGCCATGGACAAGTTCGAACCAATACAGATTAAGCTTGGCCGCAAGACTCTAAAAGAGGCCCAAGTGATCATCTTCACCTGTATGACATCACATGCGATCTATCTAGAACTGGTCACTGAAAAAACCTGAGATGCATTCTTGATGGCCTTTCGACGATTTGCCTACCCTCGGGGATACACCAGTGTATGCTGGACAGACCATGGAACAAATTTTGTGGGTGCCCAAGGTTACCTAAAAGAAACCACACAGAACTAGGATTTTCCTAAGATAAAGAGAGTCCTCTCCGATAAATTTGGCTGCGAGTTCAGATGGGAGTGGAACACACCACATGCGAGTCACCAAAACGGAGTTGTTGAGACCCTAATTAGGTCAGTCAGACTAGCACTTAACGCCACTTGCAAGAACCAAGCATATTCCGAGGAACAATGGAGAACATTTTTGTCAGAAGTTACCTTCCTAGTCAACAGACGACCACTGCACCCCAGTTCCTATGATATCTGGGAAGTACCACCGATCACTCCCAACGACCTTCTTCTAGGCCATCACAATCCACCGCCACAGCCAGAACCAGAGGGAAGAACCAATCCGCGACAATACTCAGAAGCACACAAAACAGAGTCGCTGATTTCTGGAGGAGTTGGATGAAGTATTTCGCCCCAAACTTGTTACCAAGAAACAAGTGGTTTCGCGTGCGAGATAACATTCAGACCGGTGATCTTGTATTGAGCTAGATCCCAAACACAAAAGATGTGAATGTAAAATGGCGCGTACTATAGGCACCTATCCTGGAAACGACGGCCTTGTCCGAAAAGTGAGAATAGAAACAAGAGACGTAGAGTACGACAGACCTATTCACAAACTGTGTTTCATGGCGACAAAGGAAGAGCTTGATGCAGGACTACTTTAGTTTCGATGAATTGAAGAACAATGAACACTTGCATGAATCTTTCAATCTTAAATGACAATTTTTTTCTCAATTAGAGTTAAACTCTTAAATTCCACACTCGGACGGAGTGATTTTCACTCAGTGTTTAATAGTTTTGGCGCCAGAGCGTTGTTTCGGGTAGTCTGGGGACCAACCCACCCGCCCCTTTTATTTAAAGACGCAACGAATCCAATATTGAAAATAACGGTCAGCCAGAGATAACGTAAAGATCTATAAGATGTATGGAATGCCCTACGAATTGTAAGTTACATTTCGTTGAACTCTCAAATATTATTCTATATTTGAAAAAATCTGTATTTGTTTTTTTAGTTTGACTTGCTTCCTCTGGCAACTAGTACGAAAATAAACGGGTCACCATACATCTGTAGCCTTCAAAGCTACAGTAACGCTTCACATCGAAAGCGCGAACCAAAATTCGCTCGAAAATCGCTCCTCTGATCTGCTGATATTCCCGCCTACTCGGGATGTATTTGATGCGTTCTTTATTTAAAAAGGGCAGGACCAAGCTTATAAGTCAGCCAGCCGCTTGTTGTTACTGAAAATGCCTGATGGTAACTTTTTCAACTGATTGTTTTGCCACCCACCAAAGATGATTAAGAGTGATGTTAATTACACTGGATTCGTAAATAAACTATGGAAATTGTTCTTCTCAAACTGAAATTGTTGTACTTTTCCATATTCTACACAAAGTCCTAACACATATACTCTAACAAATTGATTTCGTACATGATCGGATGTTTTCTTTTTGGGGTTCTGTATTAACGCTTGAAAGCAGTTAATACGCTACTCAACAATAAATTTAAAGGGTAAAATTACACTTTGTCGTAATTGTATGGGAGGCTCAGGGTTCCTGACCGACAACGGCTAAGAGTGGAAAAGTTTGAAATAATAGGTAAACACAAAATATTTCAATAGTTTTATTTAAAACTATATATTGAGCGCGCGCATGCAAATTCAAACGCTATGTTTAGGTTTATATCGCCAGGTAAAGTCATGATATAAAATCGATATTTTGTTTAAAATAATTTGTTTGAATGCTTCAGAGGAAATGATCTAAAGGCAAGCAACATGTTAGTCTTCTGAATAGGCTTTATAACTGAAAATTTGCATGCTCTATGGTCAATATTCTGTGATTTTAAACGCTCAGGTGGTAGATGGATAAGGAGAAGAGAAAATAATGGGTTATTATTTATTCTTGGCGAGGAATAACGTCAAAAGGAGTGATCCACCACAGAATGAAGGAGGATAAGTTTCTAAAGAAACTGTTGTGCTGCGTCGGTGGGGCTAACAAGGTAATCCGGTTATATCAAATGAGTTGAAATTGTAAATCGGCCACCGTAAAGAGTTCAAAAGCTAACGTTTCGAGCGTTAGCCCTTCGTCAGAGCGAATGGAGGAATTGTGGGTTGCGTGTGGGTTTAAATGCAGAAAGCCGAGAAGCTACGCTATTGGTGGGAACATATTGACGAGAAAAACACGAACAAACTAGTAAAATGAAAAGCGTGCGTTGACACCTATAGGGTTAAGAGTGCCGATTTAAAGGATACTCCTTTTTTCAAGAGTTTTGTGTTTAATAAGACTGATTCTGTGTTCCATTTCAAATTATTTGAAATTTAACTCATTGCATATGACTTTCTTCATACCTATACATGAGGGTGTACAATCGCAAAATATCTGCACAAAATTCCCTCTGGCTAAATCTTGTACACTTTTATAATTTTGTAAAATTCTTGAAAATCTTCAGGTATGTACATTGAAGTGATGGGTGTAAGTAGACATGTTTACTATTTTAGCGCTAAGCCCTCGAAAAAAGTTTTAAAAGCTTTTGAAACCCAGGGACTGGTGATGAGATATTTCTCATTCAATAAGATAAATAAATAGATAAATAAGTAAATAAAAACAATAAAAGAAAAAAACCAAATGATTACTTATGGGCAACTTGGGATAATATAATTGACAAAAATGGCACAGGTTTCTCTATTTCCAAGAAGATTTTCACTAGAAAAATGTGAATGTATATTGAACGTAAAATTATGTTCTGCTGGTCAGTGTCAACGAGTCGTTATTTGAAGGATATTCGTTATTTCAATTGAACTTTCAAATCATGAAACTAGCCAACTAAAGAGGCACGAAGAATTTACTGTGTGTTATTAGCGTGGCAAGGCCCCTGCACGAGTGAGCACCTCCGGTGCCTTGTGATGTACTTTCATAGGATCTTTGTTTCGCTGTCAAAATATCGTCAAAGAAAATAATTATATAGTATGTGTTATACAATATACATTAGCGACCTGAAATACCAGAGAAGACATGGTAAACATAACTTTGATCAGATTTACGGCCTTCCAGTCCCGCAACATATGGTTCTACTTGGTCTCGTAACCTCTCATCACAGGTCCACTATCGAACCTTTCCTCATTTAGAAAGCAGCGCCAAAACACAATATAAGCACTTGTGAGGAAGCTAGAGTTAAAGAACTTACTGGGAACGTTTCTGACGGGTAAATCAGGTACTATGAGTTCAATGTCTCTTTCTTTAAAAGTTTGGATGGTCTACAGTCATGAATAGTTCTGCAAGTAACTTGGTGCCCTTGAGAACCGTTTAGATCTCGTGGTGCTGGACTCCATTACTTAGGGCTTGTCAGGTGTTACAAATAGAGCCTTGAATTTAATTGGTATTGCCACTATGGGTTTGTCTAGCTGTTTAGGAACTGTTTGAGCCTTTGCTGACGGGGTGGCAGAATCTCGCCTGGATTTGCTCGGATGGATGGCCGTTGGGGAATATCTTTTGCATCTGGTAAATAATCGGAGGTTTTTTAATCCAAGCTCTGAAGGTTTCGTTCACAAGTCCTCTCGCTGTCTGATTTTCCCTATGTTAATAGTCTAGAACAGGAAGAAAGTGGGTTACGAGCTCTTGACAGAGTATCGTCTGGAAAAAAGATATTTCCATGGCTTTTGGTGTATCTGCTACTCACACTGCTCGAGTCGCGACAAGAGGTACTGTAGCCTATTGTGAGCTGATGCCGATAACTTCTAAAAAAAAAAAACCGCGGGCTTTTGTCAGTCTACTGCCGGATGGCTCTCCAGCCGAACACATCTCGGTGGTTACGCTTTATGCCAAAAACTGGGGCTAAAATTTCTTTTCGATCTGCGAGTGCTTTCTCTCTGCCACATGAGAGTCCTCCTTGAAAATGTCACTGGTTAACAATTTTGCATCAATAAAAAGGCAAGCCCATCCTTGGATACATCTCGTTGGCCCTCTGTTTGGTCACTCTAGCTGAAATACTGGTGCTTTGAAAGCAGCGTCTGATCTCTTCGAAGGGAACTTTCTGCTAATGGATGCAGATTCACCCGCCGTTTTTGTGTGTCAGGCAGCATAGTGGCTCCAACATTTATGAAAGGTTCCTTAGCCTTATAAATCTCTGCACTGCTGGCACTTCTTCCGGTCGCTCTACCATGACTATTGTGTCAGCTTTCCTCGGAGCTGCCTTTACCATTGCCTCTTCGTCATCACACGTCCAATGAATGGCACTTCCCGTCAATAGAATTCTAGCTTCTCATTAATCAATTTCATGTGTTTTTCCCAACAAGGGTCTTACTCTTGCATGACATTTGTTCAGCGCTCATAAATTGGGTTCGTCTCGCCTTGGCAGTAATTATTTCAAAAGTTCAAAACTTTATCGGTCCTACCTTTCTCCTCATTGGAGGCGAAGGTAAACCAGATTTGATATCGAGGGCTTCTGGCCCGCTACATGTGATGAAAGTTGCTACTCGATAGTCGTCCAGTCTCCAGTGCAAATTCTGACTAAAGCTTTTATTTAATTCTTTGCTAGATCTCCGCGGAGATCTAGCTATGCAATAACTGAAAGATTTAAAGATTTGCTGCGGTGTTTGAGGTTTGGAACTGATGAGCTGCTGCTGCAATCTGCTTTCGACGTCATATAATGTCAAGTGTCTGTCGCCGTGCTTCGGTCCAAAGCTAGCCCAAATTCGACTGAAACTCACTCAGAAAGCTGCTATATGTCCTGTTGAGAAGTCGTCAGTCAATGATGTTATTAGCGCGTGCAGCAGAAATACCGGTAACAAACGGAGTCAATAAATGTTGTCCCATTTAGTTGTGCCTCTGGAGCGACTTAGCAGTCGGTGCAAACAGATGTCAACGTTATATTTGTTCTTGAATATCCTAAACTCGGTTCCTTAAAGATCGAAGGGCTAACGCTCGAAACGTCAGCTTTTATAATCGTAACGGTGGCCAATTTACCATTTCAACTTTGTTGATATATTCAAATTATTTCGTTACCCCCACCGACGCAGCACCAAACAGTTTCTTTAGAAACTATCAGCCTTTATTCCTTAAAGATCGCTAACACAAATTTTTGGTTTTAAAAATATCTTTAAAGGAAAATAAAATTATCTTCTTTGAGAGTTATGCAACAAGCTATAGAACTGATACGGCAAGTAAGATGATAACATGAATCCACATGGGTGATTAAACTTTATTCCATTCCAGTTGCAATTGGGTCTCGTGTCTATTGATTCATCAATCAAAATTACAGCTAATTAAATAATTTTTGTATGCGATTTGTGTCGCTGTCATTGGATGGTTACTAGATTTCAGCTCTACTCATTCTTCTTCATAATTTTCAAATTATAATTTTGAAATCGTCGTCGTTTTTCCCCTTGTTTATTGAATATTTCTTCTCATTCATGAAAGTAAGTCTCTTTTGAGCACCACTTTGCTAGAGTTGCGATGCATCTTGAACGATAATAGGCCAGCTGACATTGACATTTCATAAAGGTACAATCGCTAAAAAACGTTGCATAACTGGTATTTGTCCTGTTCGAAATAAGTTGTGATCTTATCGCGTAATTTAAAATCGCAGCCTTTTTTCAAAAGTGATGATAACAGCCTCTGCCAAAAGGGGACTACGGTTTTTCTGGAGAGGAATGCAAGAGAGTTCTATTGAGAGCTTTGAGAAAACGATATCGTTTCCTAGTAATATCTAAAAAGCGATTGCGAGGATTTTATCAGGTTCCAAATTAGAGAAAACATTTGAAACCACGAGGCCTGCAGCCTCGTGGAGGCTATGTCTACACTATACCGGATAGCTCGTGCTCCGACACAAAAACCATATCGGATAGGGCTTCTGTTCACAAAGGCAACTCTGATTTGGGCGCGGTTTTTACAACGGAGCGACGCTTTGCCGCTTCGATCTTGAAAGTGAATCGTCACGTATCGGATAGTTTTTCGTACCACTCTTTGACATCGTGTGAACAGGTTCCGGCCGCAGCGGAAGTAAAAAAAACTCGGAGGGAGGATTGAATTCCACAATATGGCGGCCTTGCCACTTGTGTTGATTTCTGCTATCTCGAACGCTGTACTCAATTTACAGCTCTGTATGATGAATTTAAGAGGAAATGTGGCCAAAACTCGAACATTTTCAAAATATGGTGGCAATAGCCGAAAAATCGATTCGGCTCACATCCTCAAGTTAGGTAGGCGTTATGGTGAAACAAAGCACGGCATACTTCGTTTGGCTGAATATCGATTTATTTACGAGAAAATCGATAAAAGCTGAATTTCGCCCAAATGCCACTTTTGAAGCTCAAAATTTCAGACGAATCTCGGAGCGTCGCGCCACGCATTCAAAACACTTGGACCAATAAAAACTACCAAATCTTGAAAAAAAACATCAATACATAATTTGACAGCAATTTGAGCAATTCTTGATCATTTATTTACACAACGTAATTGAATTTATCCGACCTTCTTCTAACAAGATTAAAAATTGGTCAAAAAGCAACCTGTTACTTAACTATGTGCTATGCAAATTAATCGACTGAAAATCTGGCTTTTGTAAGGCAAAGTGTGGTTCTTTTCGATCTCCAAATGATTTTTTGGGGAAATGACTCAGTGCAATTTAATCAAATTTTAAAGTTGGATAAAATGAGCTGATTTGACGATGCCGTCAGTTATTCGAAAATGTACACATTCACACACAAACTCGATTGTTTCGCATTTTACATCCAATCTACAGCTTATTTAAGATAAAATCATCTTACTGTCCATATTGCTGTACCACAAATGGGGATTGCAGTCCTGAAATTGTTGCATCGCTCCCATAATAGCGATATAACTTGGCAGGGTAGTCAACACATCCTGATAATGATTGTTTACAATTCGTATCCCAAGGTTTCTCTCTTTCCATTTCGTTGAAAAGGAGGCTGCAATTACTTCACGTAAGAGATCTTTATTTAAAAATAAGTCTTTAACTAAATCGCGAACCAAAATGTTGGCGAAATGTTGCCAGTTCAGAAACATGTTTCTCGTGTGCTGAATAACGCTAATTAATTCAAATTTAGGGTCCACATGCAGAAACCGACAACTCCGCAATATACAAGTTTGGAAAGTGAAGCACGTGGCTACACGAACTAAGGTCGAGTGTTACATAAAGGAAACAGGAGCAAACACTTATTTAGCTCCGATCCCTATTGAGTTCATATTTTTATTTTGTAAGTTATTGTTTAGGTTAATAAAGCTCATTTTAGGACAAAAAGAACCAAAGATAAACCTAGTTCGGTGATTAAAACCTCTGCTTCCTACAATGCTACTGTATAAGTTTTCAACTTCCCTGCACTCTTACTAAATTTTCTTCTGTTGACTGTATGTAATATTCAAAATGAGTTACAGTCAAACCCACCAAATGAAATTCAGAGTGGTGTTTTTATCGTTAATCGCTGAAACCACACTTGGTGCTTACTTTGTGTAAGGAACCGGTCGAGATGACAGTTGCCTCGAGTAGAGGTAAGGATTTTAAATGACTATAATTTATAAGTATTTTTTTAAGACGCTGAAAAATTTAATCGTATTTGTTTCCTCCTCCTTACTACTATAATCTCTATTTATTGTTTCCTTAATTACAGAAATTACCTTGAACCTGGCATTTTCGTTTACTAATAAAACGAACTGCAGAGAAAAGATGTGAACTCTGCAACAACATTGCGTGGCGTTCTCCTCATAAGGATATCTGCTGCTTGTTCAAAACTATAGTAAGAGTACACTGTGAATTCGACAGACGATCCAGAAAATGGGAAATAGTAATTAGACCTCTTCTTCCCTGTTCAAGGTTGATTGAGAGCAATTCCGCTAGTCTCGGTTTTTCCGGGCTAAAAGACGAAGTTGACCTAGTTCTTAGCCGAGCAGCCATATTCTCTCCTCCCGCTGATATACATTCCATTACAATTTATCCCTCGCTAAGTGCAAAACTTGGTGAACCAGAGGCTCTAGGTCGAGGCGCAGAGTTCCTTCTGATATATCAAACCATGCTCAATAATACATCGCCATATGATGCATCGATTAGCTTTGGACTTCTATAAGAAGTAGCCATTCACTTCTTAAATTTATTATCTTGGAAGGAAAGATTAAGGAGAAAGGCACAACATGGGTTTGTTTACTTTTTTTCTGGTTAAATCTAGATGTCAACCTTTTCCCGATGGGCGTGAACGTTCTGGTCTGACCAGACAACAAGCTTATGTTAAATGTTTCATTACGCATCAGCCCACTCTATAATATTTCGCCATATAATGCATTGATGGCTTTGGACCCGACCATATTTCAGGGGGATAGATCACTACTTGGCTACCTTCCTGGGCAAGAACCCTAAATAACTAACTAGTTGAGTTGATTTTTTAAAGCCTCTGTTTCCAAAATGCAACTATTTGATGTAGGTATACCGACTCGCACCCGAGCCTGCTGTGTCAGCTGGTGCAATGATTACTCGAAGCGTTTCTTGAATCCCGAGATACGCAGAAATGGTTTCATTTCCAGATGTGAGCTTTTTTCGGACCGCTGCCGGGAAAAGGTGGTTGTGGAAAATGTGGACGTGCTAACTGGGTCGTAGTCTTACTACCGGCACGTGTAACTTAACGAGGTACAGTAGCCTCTGGAGAAAAAGTAGTATAAATATAAAGCTGTATACCGTTGACTTTTACAAACATGTCAGCGAAAGTTGTGGTTTTCCATGTTTGACCCTTATGAAACTTCCTTTAGATAAACAAATATTCAAACACTACACTTTTCTTTGTCGCACGTCTGCAATGATGTATGATGGGCTATGCCCTTTGCAGATCTGTCGCTCATTTTTGGACTAAAATGAGCTTTATCCCCCGAAGTACCATGAAAAATTCAATTATGATACATTAAATTATGATCACAGCTGGATAATTGTTTGCTTCTTTTTCGTATATGTAACACACGACCTTAGTTCCTGTAGCCACGAGCTTCATAGTCCAAAGCTTTATTTTTGCGTTTTATTTCAGTAGACCTCATTTTGAATTAATTAGCGTTATTCTCTACGTGAGAAACATGTTTCTCAACTAGCAACATTCCGCTTACATTTGGTTTACGGTTCGGTTGTAGACTTATATTTAAACAAAGATCTCTTACACGAAGTATTTCAACGAAATGGGAATAGAGAAACCCCGAGATACGCTTTGTAAACAATCATTATCAGGATGAGTTAACTATCCTGACAAGTTTTATTGCTATTGAGGGAGCAAAGCAACAATTTTAGGACTGCAATCCCCTTTTGTAATACAACAATATGGACGGTAAAATGATATTATGTTAAATAAGCTGTAGATTGGATGTAAAACGCGAAACAATCGAGTTTGCGTGTGAATGTGTACATTTTCGAATAAATGACGGCATCGTCAAATCAGCTCATTTTATCCAACTTTAAAATTTGATTAAATTGCACTGAATTATTTCCCCAAAAAATCATTTGGAGATCGAAAAGAACCACACTTTGCCTTACAAAAGCCAGATTTTCAGTCTATTATTTTGTATAGCACATAGTTAAATAACAGGTTACTTTTGACCTATTTTTAATCTTGTTAGAAGAAGGTCGGATAAATTCAATTACGTTGTGTAAATAAATGATTAAGAATTGCTAAAATTGCTGTCTAGCATATGCATTGATGTTGTTTTTCAAGATTTGGTAGTTTTTATCGGTCCAAGTGTTTTCAATTCGTGGCGTGATGCTCCGAAATTTGTCTGAAATTTTGAGCTTCAAATGCGGCATTTGGTCGAAATTTTGCTCGGAATTTTACGGCATTTGCTCGTAAATAAATCGATATTCAGCCAAACGAAGTATGCATTGCTTTGTTTCACCATAGCGCCTACCTTACTTAAGAATATGAGCCGAATCGATTTTTTTGGCTGTTGCCACCAAATGTTTGACTATTGGTAAAATTGGCTCTTAAGCACATTTTTATCACTAGTGATGAAAACGTGACAAAACACTAGTTATTTTCAAACGGTGTTTCCTTGAGCTTCAAAGTCATCCGCCTGACCCGAATGGAGCGCTCTGGTCGGCTTGTAACGTCATGAATTATTAATGAGTTTGAGACGTTTACTTCTTGTCCCTTCAATTCACTTCGAATATTCAGTAAAAAAAAAAGAACCGATTACTGCTTTACAATATCCTCAACTTAAGCTCTTTTTTTGCGCGAGTTGAGGATTGAGTGCTAAGAGCTAGTACTTTGACTTTTATACCACAAATTTGCAAGAAGGGATAAATTAATGGGTATTGCATTGTACGTATTTCCGATTTATTGCACTGCGTTTGGAGATCAATGCTTTTCTATGGTTAGCTTGATTTTTTTTTTAATTAGCTGACAATACACTTTTTGAGCAAGGAAACTTATAACGTAAAAACTTATTCAAGAAAACTGGGATGGGTCTACGGGATCCGAAATTGTACTCCAGCAAGTTTTCTTTTATAATTTTCCGTTAAAACCTTTTCTTTGAAAGCGCATATAGCGAGCTTGGAGTCCAAGAGTGCATGTGAACACTCAATCTACTTCACATGCCTTTCATTACATTTACATTGGAAAATTTCAACCTCGTGGCTGTTTTTATTCGGTGATAGCACATCGTTGCTCTGATCTGAGATATTCCCACCAGTACGATAGTTATTTGACGCGTTCCTTACACAATTAAGATAGGTTCCTTCCTTGCAGCCATCTCAGCAGGATATTGTTACTGAAAATACCTGATGGTAATTTCTTCAACTGATTGATAAATTATTCAATTTTATTTCATTTTTGGGAACGTACGAAATAGCTCTTTGAAAATTTAAAGAACATTTTGGACTTAAAACCTAAAGTCTAAATTTCACGATCGAATTGCTAACTCTGTGAATATAAGCATTCCTTACATCACCGGGGACTCTCCTCGCCGCTCTTGAACCCTTTAAGCAGATGAGGGCGGTTCTTTAAAGGGAAAAAGATGTTTCTTCCCCGAACCGAGGGATTTTCTCGGCATATTGCTTTTCCTTCTTCAAGGTTTCAGGTCTGCGAGGCTAATTTCGCCGGTAGTGGTAAATATTAGACATGCCAATGTTTAGTGCTCAGTGTCTAGAACTCTCCTTGAGTACTGGCTATTCTTATAAGACTCGGCATTTGGATGGCAGACCCTGACATCAGGGAATGCCGATCGTTGTTGTTCGCAGAATCCATGTGGGTGAAGGTTCAATGTTACGCCTTTTGTTTTGTCACCTCCTCTTTTCAGCTGTTCACCACTGATGTCTTGAGGTTCGGGATAAACTTCACCATCGCTGTATACCGTACTCAAGAGTTCAGCAGCCAGGTATCTCGATCATTGTGTCTTTGTACGAAAAATCCTTCTCGTTTAAAAATCATGGCGTGGTCTAGCGTAAAAACCTCCCCACACACACACTTGGAGGGAATATTTTAAAAGCTTGTCAGCATCAAGGAATTCCTGTTTATTTAGGTTGAAGCCCAATTTTCGGGGAGGAAGTACTGTCAGCCACGCTCCTGGCCCTTTTCTAGCTTCTAGGTTCAGAGCTCGTATCGTGCAGAATGCTGCGACACATCCGGGAACTTTTTAAGTTCATCGGCGGTCAATTTGAGCAGCCCTCCGAGCAACGAGTGCGGAACAATAAGGAAAACGGCTATTAGCTACGACAAACTATTTGCCGTATTTTTTGGTCAGAAGTTCTTTTCAGACTAATAACCAACCAAGCACTTTTAAATGCACTCGTACAGGATGCAAAACGTGTCCTTTCACTCACAACACTGACAAAATATCGGGACCCAAACGATCTATTAAGAATACCGATCACATAACGTGCCCCTCCGCCCATGTAATCTATTGCATAACTTGCACTTATTGCAAAAGGATTAACATCGGCGAAACAGACAGAAGACTATGTGACCGATTCCGAGAACACCTTCGCGACGTGGAGAGCCATGACAAGGACACGAAAACCAGTCGAAAACCATCGAAACCAGTCGCTAGACATTTTAACTTACCTAATCATTCTAAGCAACATATGGCAATATGCGGTCTTTCCTTGCACTTAGGTAGTACGGAAAGCCGTGAAACTCTTGAACAAAAGCTCATCTTTCAAACAGGCAGTCTAAATCCCACAGGTATTAACGAATGCTTTTCATTTCACTAATTTATTCGTGTTTCTCTCGGTGCCATGTTGCCACCAATAACGTAGCTCCATTTTCTGCCTTTAAAAACACACACAACCCACAATTCCTCTATTCGCTCCGACGAAGGGCTAACGCTCAAAATGTCAGCTTTTACAATCGTAACGGTGGCCAATTTATCATTTCAACTTTGTTGATACATTCAAATTATTTCGTTACCCCCACCGACGCAGCCCCAAACATTTTCTTTAGAAACTATCAGCTTTTATCTTTGATAATGTTTGTGGCGAGCAAAATTTAATATTTACACAAGAAAGGCATGTAGTGTTCAGCAACAGCGAGGAAACGAATGAAGGTTAGTGGTAGGAGCAGGGGGTTCATAAGTGCATGTGACCTACCTTTCCTCCACCCTGCTTTCAACATTGTACTTGCACGGGAAATAAAATCGTAGTTAATTTTTATTCAGAACTTAGGCATTGCTTCTAATATCTGCTGGTTTTTTTTACTAGTGTGTGGTGGATTGGTGCGTTCCTTACACAGAAAGACATTCTAGACTTACAGCCCTATCAGCTGGGTATTGTTACTGAAAATGCCTGATGGTAATTTCTTCAACTGGTTATTGTGTAACCACCTACCAAAAGTAATATTATGGGGGAGTGTTAATTACATTATACTTGTCAACATAACGTAGAAACTGTGTTTGCCCGATTATGTCGTATGTAGTATCTCTTCTTTTGGCTTTACATATAGAGACCTAAGATAGGATTAGAAACTATAATCTGGGACAAAACGAAATTGTGTAAAGCACTGAAAATAAACAGATTACATTACACATTCCTTTTCTCCCTTTTCCCATTACCCATTGTTGTGAAACATGGCGCCTGACATTACACACTGTCATTAAGAGTAGTCCTCATTATAAGCCAGACGACATTGATTGCAGGGACGGGGAGGGTAAGATACCAACACACATATATAACTTATCCACGTGGTTTCAAAACATTTACTTCGAAATGGGTGACTACTAAGTGTTGAAAATTTCAACCTACACAAAATGCAATACAGAGGCACACGCAGCCACAAGAGCACCAAGAAAATTCTCCAAACAAAACTTTTCCTTTATTTTTTCACGTCAGAACAAGAAATGTCCATTCCCTTGAAGAGGCGCGAATTTTTTTTTCTCTCCGCTGCTTTCTTTTAAGCTTCTCAAACAAAGCGGGACGCAAATCATTCCTCTCAGGCTAAGAGAATCTCAATAAAGAGACACCACTAGCACCAGAAATTGTACCCGAAAGCGTATCTTGTTTCGTATTTTTTTGTTTTTTTTGTTTTCAATTACAAAATTGAAACTTGCAACCCAAATTTAAATTTAATCACATCCTCAGAGCAAAAGGGATAGCAGTTGTGTGAAGAGGAATGTTAGGGAACCTTACTGAGAGACTCCAAAAAAAGGATAATTTGTCTGAGATTTAGTGTTGAAGTTCATTAAGGGAAAATAATAACCTTTCATGAGATTTACTATGTATGTTAAGTACTACAGGAATTTCTAGCATGTATATATGACTTTTGGAGCCTTCAAAACCTGTCTAATGAGACAACATTGTTCCGAAACAGGGTTCAACTCCAATGCTAGAAAAAATTAGTAACTTGCGTACGTTTAATCCGACCTGACTTTGTTTTATTCTATTTAACTAACGAACGCATGCTTTGCTGCAGATTTAAAGTCAAGCCCAAAGAAAAGAAATTATCTTCCTTAGGGAGACATATGTAAGCCTCTAGTGGCCGGCGCCCCTCTCACGTCGCCCCCTTTCTTCACCTCGATGCACGAAGGGAAACTATAGGCAACGAAGTGCTTGAATGGATTGATATTTAGTTTTTACTAACCTGGCGGGATGTCTGTATGGGAGAATCTTGACCGAGGTCGCCAGTACAGACCGAACACAGTGAGGTCTGTACCAGCGACCGAGGTCAAGATTCTCCCATACAGACCGACCCAGCTCGGTTAATAAGATGTTTATTATATGGCTGTGTCTTATATGCCAACTTTTTTATATTCTTTGTACCTTTTTTTCTAGACCGGTCTAGATGCCGGTCTAGATGGGAAAATCTAGACCGCTTTCAATGTTGATTTCAGCCAATCGATTTCGTGAATTCAGTAGTTTCCAGTCCTTGTGAGACACAGCTAAATAATAAATCTTAATATTGGTCCTATTTCATTAAAGTAGATAATCATCGCGCAATTAAGAACTATATCCCCCTTACATGTAGGATGAATTTAAAGCTTAGCCTTTTTGCATCGGTGAGTGCCAGATCTTCTAAGACTGATGTATCAAATGTGGTACATTTTGTCACTTTGTCAACCGAGTGTTTTAAAACAGATGTAATACCGTTACTGATGTAACTATCCCATATATTCCCTGGTCATGCCTTCTTGACTTCCTTTTACAATGCATGTAGGATTAGATTTAGGAAAGGTATTGGTTTGACTTACAGCTGTAATAGATTGATATTGTTACCGAATATGTCATTTGGCAAGTCCTCCAAATGATTTTTGTCCAAGCGCCTGTCAACAAATGAGTCAAGTAAGTAGTTCTAAGTTGCTAGAAATTTTTTGGAAAAGAACCAATGCTACTTAACCAACAATAAATTTATATTTTTCGGGCGCATCTGCCAACTCCATAATTCAATTTTGCTCGTCGTTCGTGGATATCTTTTGAAACATTCACCATTAGCCATTGGCCAATCCCCTTAGTCAGTTGAAAGGGATCAATGTCGTCCTGGATTTACTAACATAATGTTTGTACAAAAAGGGTTGTGCTTGTTCATCACAGTGGAGCATCCTGCTTTGTAAGATGACCAGAAACCAGACGACTTTATCACCTTGTGAAGAAATGCAGTATGCTGTCGAAACGTCGTGATTCACATCGTAAGGAAGCGCATCGTGAAACAAACGATAATACTTTATTATTATAATGTTTGTGCTTTCCAGAATAGCTTTTTCTTAACCATGATTATTACCAAGCATGACCTTGACTTTTTTTGGGAAAGAAGTGAAGTTCTATCGAAAAGTATGTGCCTCTACTCATCTGTGGCTAGAACACTGTCACGTGAGAAAACAAGCGTCAGTGGTAATAGCACTCGAAGTTAGTTTTCGACCTAGAACATTACCGTGCAAAATCCTCGTTATGTTCCCGACTTTTTTAAAAACTGATATGATAATCGTAAACATATTATCAGATGAGAGCTGGGATTTACTCCAAGCAAAGCTTTCAACTAAAAATGCTCTGTTCAACGCTTGTAAGAAACGGACTGTTCGCACGACCTTTATCAATACAACAAAATATCTTATGACTAATCCCAAATGTAAAATATTCCCACCTCAGCTCTTGACAGATGTTCAGAGGACAGCTGGGTGGTGAGATATATATTATTACAAGGGCCTTGCAAGAGCGCCATCTGTGCCTTGTATTGCTATTTCGGAGAAACTTCGTTTTTTCGTTAGAACTTTGTGGGGAAAATAATTCAATATGCTGTTCCAATGTTTGATAATGTCCAAAGCTTACCCCTGTGGTTTTTTTCATTAATTTCAATACGTTTCTCTAAGTTCTTTGGTGGAAAGCTACTGACTTTGTAGACCAAGTAGAAATAATATTTATCCGCACTCTGTCCTAAAAATCTACTGCAACCTCATACAATTTATCCCTTAAAGTTTTTTTCAGTGCAACTTGATTGTATTTTTGTGTTAATGCTGATTACGTAAAATGCATGTGAGTCATGGGATATTCCATTTTATAACCATTTAAAAACGTGACCTAATCATTACCTTGCCTTGCAATTACATATATATATACACTTTTCGTTTTTCTTAAATTAACGCAACGTTTGGGCTTGTAATTCAAAACTGATAGTCAGCCTCTGACCTAAAGAGATCGCGGTTCTATGGAGAGAACTTGAACACATGCGGCTAGAGTGCCCTCAAAAACTGACATCGTGCCTAAATTTTCTTCTTGTCCTCTTAGGTTATATAGAATATTTACGAAAAGAACATGCCCTTATGGCAATTGCAAGTTAAGCACCCTACGTGTTATGAGCGAGTGTCTGTGACTTTCGATTCATACGATAAAGATGAAATAGTGGGTAAGGTAATGAGTATCTCACTGTTCATTTGACCTGTTCCCTTTTTGACTACACAAAGCATAGAAATAGACGCTTCGCAATTTCGCTTCACTAGATGATATTTTATAAAATTTCTTTTTTTTTTTGTTTTACTGGGTTTTCTTTTCCAACAGACTGGTCAGTTTGTTTTATTTATTTATTTTTTTTGTCTTTGTTTTCAAAGAGAACTTATCATGGAAAAGTGTTTAAATTCGAAATTTAGGAGTGTTGTGATTGAGAAGGTGGTAATTCAAGGAAATTTGGAGGGGTCTATGGAAAATTTTAAAATCGCTATAAAATCACTGCTCAGAGCTGATAATATTATCGGTGAATTGGGATGAATTTAACTCCGTTTTTACATGAAAAATAAGGCAGCCTCCAAAAGTTACGAGTAAATCAGCTGAGTATTGTTACAAAAAATTCCCAATCGTAATTTCTTCAGCTGGTTGTTTTATACAAACCCACCAGAAATAATTCAAAATGGTGTTTAACAACATCGTTCTCGTGAACTAAGTTCAAGACATTTGTATGCTCAAATTATTGCACTTTCTTTCATCTTCTTATGTGAGGACATAAAGTATACTGGCTAAAAAATTAATACTCTTAGTAACATACGTTTCTTTTCGATCTAAAAAAAAGGCCTGCAGTAGACAAAGCAGGATTACCATGCAGCTATAAACATTTCGTCATTTAGTGCATTCCTCATAAAAGGAAAGGCCATACTGATTGAAGGGAGGAAGGAAGGGTAAGTTATCAAATTGGAAAAATTGGCATGATTGGCAAAATTGTTTTAATCTCAGGTGTTTTAAGGATAAATTTGAATTCTTCTCTACAACAATGTCGGAAGCGATGGGTCGCTTCTTCCCTTTACAGCGCACAAAGTGTTGCACTTCTGACAAACCGTGGATGACTTCCAAGCTCAAGTCCTTAGTTTCACGGCGTCAAAAGTCCCTTGTGTCACATGGTAAAGATTCTACTGCTTTTAAACATTGGCCAAACATGGTTCGGCAAGAATGTAAGACGTGCAGAAAGAACTTTTATGAAAGGGAAGTCGCGGCCTTGAAAGATAGCAATGTGAAACGGTGGTGGAAGGAGATTAAGAGCTTGACAGGTGAGAGGATTACTACCGACAACTGCGCCTTTCAAATGCTGGATGAAAACATCCCGACTCTTACCGCTCTAGCTGATTGCTTCAACAACTCCCTTGCGGGATTGACTGCTCCTTTTATTCTCCTTGACTTGACGGACTGTGAACTGGACCTTGAGGTCCCTGAGGAGTTCCTAGTTGATCAGAGGTTGGTGTACAAGGCTTTGTAACAAAGCCCAACAAGTCCCCAGACCCTATTCCGATTCCCAACAAGATCTTAAAGGAGTTTACAGCAGAATTGTGCGCTGTGCTCACTGATTTTTATAACTCGTCGTTAAAACAGGGCTACGTTCCAGCTCAATTGAAGGAATCAGTTGTCCGGCCCATGCCTAAAGTGTCGCCTCCCAAGTCTGTGGGCAGTGATTTAAGACCGATTACTCTCACTTCTCAGATAGCCAAAATCATGAAAGGTTTAACACTTAGCTCTCTGTATAGCCACGTCATTGATAACATTGATGACCCTTTGCAATTTGCCATACCGGGAAAATCAATGACAAACGCCTTAATTTACCTTTTACACTGTGTTTTACAGGCCCTAGACTCTGGACACTGCTATGCTAGAATTTTATTTGCTGACTTTAGCAAAGGGTTCAATCTTGTGGACCATAATGTCCTTTGCACTGAATTGTGTAATCTTGGTGTACATAATGTCCTAATTTCCTGGTTCGGATCATTTTTGTCAAATAGATCGCAGTTTGTTAAAATAGGTGGTGCTACCTCGGGTCATGTCGTACCTAAGGGTGGTATTCCCCAAGGGACTAAACTGGCCCCCTTACTATTTGCAATACTTGTTACTAACCTGGCAAGGCAATAGAAGTTCAGGGCTATATGTGTCGACGACCTTTCAGTTGTAGAGATGACACCTAGGTGTTCCACTAGTGTTCTTCCGTTCATTGCGCGAGATATTTACACTTATGCTAACAAGAATGGCATGCGCCTTAACCCTGTGAAGTGCAGGGAGATGTTTATCGACTTCTTGCACTATAAGCAGCACCATCTTCCTTCTTTACAGCTTTCAGAAGGTCTGAAATCGAGTGTGACCACAAGCACAAGTTGCTTGGGGTGTATGTTACTGAAAATTTAAGCTGGAATACGCTCTGTGAGTATATTGTTCAGAGAGCTCGCAAACGCCTGTTCGCACTGCGTTGTCTGAAGAGGTCAGGTGTTTTGGAAAGGGAGTTAGTTATGGTGTATTCCAGCCTGATTCGCTCAGTGTTGGAGCATGCCTCCCAAGTTTGGGCAAACCTGCCTGATTATCTTAGCCTCCTAAATGAGAATGTGCCGATAAAAGCCTTAGAAATAGTCTTTCCTGGGCTTCCCTACAGGGACGCACTTGTGCTGTGTGGTCTTTGCACTCTCTCTGATCGGCGTGCCGCTGCATCCACTAAGTTTATCCAGAAAGTTCGGGACACTGGTGTCCTTGTTAACTTGTTGCCACATCGCACAACTGTGTCCCATGGATACAATCTACGCTCAGGCACTCTTAGAGATGATCCCGCTATGGCTTTTACTAACCGTCTCGTCAAATTTATCACATATAGATATTCTTAGTAAATTAGAAGTAGAAGTCAAATGTAGTAAAATTTAATACATATAGATATTTTTAGTGAAATGTTTCATGTTATGTATAGATATGATTTGTATCCTGACCACTCTTGTAATTTAGGTGCAAGCTACAAAAAGAGTAATTAAACTGATTATTATATTGTTATTATATTGTTATCAAGAAAGTTAGTAAAGGAAACTATATGGAATAATTGCACAAAGTCTCTCTATGGTTTTTCCTAAGATTTTAAACAGCGTGTTCATCTGTAAAGGCACTAATATGAAAAGCAAAAAGATATGCCACAGTACCTGACATGCTAGAAGTAAGTTCCAACATATAAGTCAAAGGTTAACCATCTTATACATTTACTCCTAATCAACAAAATTTGTACTAAAATGTCTTAAACACCGGGATACTTTTCATTGGCGCCTAGGAGGACATTCAGTCATTGGTTGCCACAGTTGAGTCATGTTACTGATGACAACCCAGGGTATATTTTCTACATTGAGTGTTTTCTTGTAAGCCTTGGATTGGCTCATTAAATTTCTGTTAAGAACTTTTCGTTTTCGGGGCCTCTGTCCGATCAGAACTAAAAGTGTTTTCTGTCAAAAAGTCAGTGTGATCTGCAAATCTGCTGGTTTCTTTCCCAGTACGAGATGGATTACGGGCATTCTTTACAAAACGAAGGAAGGGTCCTAACTTACAGGGCGACCAGCTTGGTATTGTAACTGAATATACCTGATGGCAACTCCTTCAACATATTGTTGCTCATTTCCCTACCAAGAGATGATAGAGGGTGATGTTCATTACACTGTATTCGTTATTTAAGTTAAATTAAAGGGTATATCTGGTAATGCTCTATTTTCCTACATGCTTTAAAATGGGGTCTCAAACAAACCTATATAATTCTTTTCTATCAGCTGCGAATCGAATCTATTTTGTACTTCACCAGAACTGCAAGTTGAGGATTTTTATCTTTGGTGACTGTGTAACAATTCTCTTATTAGGGAGCTCTATTTAAACTCAGAGCTTGAAGGAGGGAGGGTATTAAGTTAATATCCAGGGAGGAAGGGGGGTAGGGAGGGTATTAGGTTAATATCCAAGGAGGCAGGGGGGGAGGGAGGGAGGGTATTAGGTGAATATCCAAGGAGGAAGAGGGGGAGGGAGGGTATTTGGTTAATATCCAGGGAGGAAGGGGGAAAGGGAGGGTATTAGGTTAATATCCAAGGAGGATGGGGTAAGGGGGGGGGGGGGGGTTGGAGGGAAGATTCGAGTATTCTCGCCGGAAAGCTGATCCCAGAAACCTGTTTCGTCTCCCACCCTCAGTGACAACCACAGCATCATTGGTGATGGAGTCGAGATAACTGAAAGTTTTGCCCGTTGTAATTTCGCTCCACTTCACTAAGTTCGTGTGAAAAGATTTTATCGCAGTTTGATTGTCCAAGTGAGAATAGCCCTGCGTAGGATTGTTTTCGGAATTACTGTCCATCAGTGGATGTCACCGTGTCATAACACTCCTTCTGTCACTGTCAGTCAAAGTCACTGACAGTGACTGAAGTAATTACTTCAGGTATATTTGAGGTGTTCATGTAAAGTTTGGAGGGGGGAGGGCGGGGAGCTAATAATGATTTTTGAGAGCTGAAAAGGATCGGTATTGTTATCGTAGATTAATAGGAGAGGAGTCCTTTGATTTACTGCTACTCACTTTCCTATCAAAATTCATTACTTAAGTGTCGAATACGGATTTTTTCGTTCACTATCAGATCGATAGTACTCTTTAGTAGTAGTATTTATTTAAAGAGAGTAGCACATAACAGTTAAAATATGATAAACTTGCGGCCCTCTGCTACATATGAATGAAAATTACATTATTAAACTATAAACCATGGACAAGTAATAATTCTATAATAACAATTGAACAAATAAATAAATACATAATAAATTTCAATAAAATCTATGGATAAAAGTAAGGCAAGTGAGCTTGATCTTGAAAAATTTTCTTTCTCAAGGCGAGCTTAAAACATTTTCCATTTGGCTGCTTCCTTATTTCACAATTTAAATTGTCCCAGTCTTGTATTGCAGACACTACAAACGAGCTTCCTCCTTCAGTCTTTCTCTGGTATGTAGGCGTAATAAAATTCAAGCTGGCAAACCTTGTATTACGTGAATGCTGAAAACTATTCAATCTCAAGGAGTCCATAAGATACTCTGGCACTGCGTGTTCAATTCTCCTATACAGTATTGCACATCTCAATAATACGAGTTTCTCCGTAAAAAGGCAGCCATTTCAAGTTGTTGAAAGCACAACAGAAGAGAAGATAAAAAGAACAGAAGGTAAAAAAAGAGTGTTGGCTTACAGCCATTCCAGCTCAGTGTAAGTACTGAAGATGCCTAGGGGCAAGTCCCTGAGTTTGTTGTTTTGTAGGTACCTATAAAGAAATGGTTAGAAACGTGTAAATAACACGCTGAATGCATTGATAAGAATGTCAACTGAACGTTTAATCTTTTCACTATCAAAACCATATGGAACTAAATAAAGAAAGTAACTAATAGATAACTTCTAAGTCTATGAGTCGATACTTCCATGAAACCTTAATGTAAAGTATTTTAGTACCTTTGATAAATTTTTACCGCACTTGGAAATTTAAGGAAAGTTGAAGCTGGACATAGCATGATTACGATGACGAGCACGCGACGTATGACCGTATCTTGAATCATAGGTTACTCTCTTCAGCCTAATGACCCATTACAGCCGATCTTTTGCCGCTTTCTGATACATATGGTAAGAGCAGCACTAGCAATTGGCACATATAGCGCTTCTCATGATTGACGTTCTTTTCCGTCTTTTGGTATTGAATACTTGTTTTTAAAGCTCAAATTTAGCTGATCGATGAATTATTCCTTTTCTGTAGTCTTCATACAAAGAATATTGAGTGTCCCAAGCTTCAGGATAGTTACATTAATTGTTGGGCAAGCATTAAGCTTATCAAAATAAAAAAGTTGCGTCGGCAGACAAACTAAAATAGACTGAAAATATTATGTTTTTCACTTTTAATTTAGTGATGTAAGATGGAACGTTTTCACCTTTGTGTGTATCACAACCTTTGTTCAGTTCAAATTGAGGGTTAGAACTTTAGTACATTTAGGTCCTTTGTTAGCAAGATTTAACAACTTTCTTCCCTCTTTTGGATAACCCAAGCAAGAAAATCCCTCATTCTCCAATTTTTTTTTTTTATTCTACTACACGCTAGAGTTAAATTTGCACGGTTTAAGACAAGCGCTATACTAGTTCAAAGAGAGAATCAAGTCGAGTGACCAAATCCTACACTTAAGCCTTATTAATGGGGCAATCCCTCTGAAATTTTTTCAAGATCACACCCATTCTTGTAGACCTCAGGAGAATATAGCCAATCCTGAGCATGCCGAGAAATCGACGACAGTCAGCGGTTGATGTCGTGGGTGCTGCATATGCTAATGAGGGACTTTCAATTCTCAATTCCCACTTCAAAAAGGCTTCTAATGGGGGTCTATCAGACATTTTTAAATTGAAATTAGCGTTCTATAAATAAAGGATTACTATGTTTTGGAAGTCAAAGGACTCTAAAGATATCATTGAACAACAGGAAATGGAATTAACTCGAATTATGTTACTCATGCATAATTCATAAGATCGGAATCGAATTTCTCACAATACTCCATGGGATGAACAACAGCGGAAATCCTCTAAAAAACTAGGTTACAAAGCCCTTCAAAGATGGTGACTATTTTTCTTGTGAGTTTAAAGACTTCACCAAATTCGACTCATTTTTTGATTACACAAGCGCTCGTTTCCCCAAAGAGGTCAACACCTGGAAAAACATGAAATACAGGATTTTGTCAGCTATTTCGGCCGAACTTAAACGGCTCTCTGTACCTTGAAATATGTCTCAAATGGACGATCAATCATCGTAGAAGACGTTCTGACGTGCACTGTTGGAAAACACTACCTCACACCGGCGTGGTGAGACATGGAAAATGGTAAACACTGGCGGATTTAAAGGATCAGGGAGGCCATAAGTAGTCAAAACAATGACCGAACTTAGGTACATCGGGGGATCGTAGGAATTCTTGTGTGCTGCTTACGCTGTTTTTTAATGATTTAGACGTGCACATTTTGACTATCCACTTTATATTCAAACACTAAGCCACATTTTGTTCATTTCTCACATAAAACTTTGAACGGAAACCATTTTCAAAGTCCGCAAATCTTTCACACTGCGCATGTTCCGCCGCCATTTCGTATTCGATTTCTCGGCATGGGTGAAGCATTGTGCACGTTAGGAATTTCCATGAATCGACTATCCGTCATCGTAAATCATATATTATCCAGGGGTTATCCTGATTGGCTTGAGTCCTACAAGACCATGAAACAGATTCCTTTAACGATAAGGCCTTAGAGGGAGGTAGTTCTACGATAGCATGAGAGGGATTCCTCTGAGAATAAGGCTTGTACTGGGGAAGTAGTCCTCGAGATAAAGCTTTTCTTGGTATTGACAACTTTTTAATCGTACTCACAATTTTGCGATGGCAAATGGAAATTTCCATGGAATTGAAATAAGATTTTTTCCGCTGCAATTCACACTTATTGTTTTGTGGACGACGTCACATTCGCACGGGTCTGGACACTCTAAAATAAGGTAAAAGCAACTGTGAACATGATTCAGATAGGCACATAAAATTATTCAAATTTGAAAGTGTTAAGTCACTAATTTTTACGACGAAGAATTTTCCATTTGAATAGAATGTAACGGCAAAATCAGTTACCGAGATTGGACTCGAACACTGAAAGTCCAAATGTACACTACCCATAAATAAGAACGAGGATGATTTAAAAGGTGACTTAAAGATGAAAACTGGACCGACAACACGAACTTCAGGTACGCTGTATGCTGGCGCCAAAATCGACAAACTGTAGCATAGTAACTTCAATTGAAATAGGAATAAGTTTAGGCGTGTAAATGGGAGAATATCCTTTGCTTCTAATCATTTACGCTGTCCCCTTCAACAGATAACTACCATACCACTAATAAGCATTCAAAAGTATGAATAGTATACAAGTAAAATCAACGGGGTATTGAAAAAATACTTTGAAAGGTTAAAGATTATTCCCTAATCAAAGAAGCTTAACCGTTTTTTGCGTGGTAAGAATTCAGCAAATCAAAAAATTCTCGGAGGTTTACACAATGCAGTTATGAAAAGTACTGACATGACACCTCACCTTCAACTCTGAGGCTGATGTTCCTTGTAAACATCTCTCCATCTCTTTGTACCTCGCAGCTGTAATTCACGTCGTTTCCCGAAGTTATTTTAAGCTGAAATGTTATGCTGGTACTATTTTGAACAGGGACACCATTTTTTCTCCATGCAATGTATGGAGCCGGCGCACCTTTCACTGGGCACCACAGGTTAGAGGTTCTGTTCAAGAATATAAACTGCGTCTTTGGTACTTGTTCCATGGTTGGATTTACTATATTAGGTTTCAAAGAATTAAGGAAAATACTTGTTGAAATGATATTTTATCGTGTACAGAACAAGTAAACCTTACACACGGTATGTGAGGAGAACCAATTTTACTTGCGCATAAAAAAAATCATTCCAAATCCTGTCACAATTCAAATTTCAGGTAGCATAGGAGCTCTATTGTCTCCTTCTCCGTCTTCTGTCTCTGCCTGTCTGTTTGTATCTCAGATTTAAAGCCATTTAACTTGGTATAATTACTTCTATAAAATAAAACGTATAATGAATAAAACGTAACATATATATATATATATATATATATATATATATATATATATATATATATATATAGTGGCAAACGGACTACTCAAGTTACGCACATATGGATTTTAATACAGCCTGCTTCGTAGACCAACAAAAGTTGATCCACTCATCAGTCAAACTCCATACACACTGAGGCATCGTGACGGTTAACTCTAACTCAGCAACGTGATCACATGACATTGTTTAAAAAATTCAAATCTTGAAAACCGTGCGCGCGCCGATAATAGCGTTAAGAATACTTGAGAATATCTTTTCGCCGATGACTAGAATTGGATATTATTTCACTTCGCTTGTTTAAAGAGGCTTCATGTGGATAAGAGAAGATAAAAAATTTCTCAGTGAGGCATAAATTGCAACGTTTTGTGGCATTGGAATATGCTCTAGCCCTAGTAATAATTTTCCATGACATCGAATAGTCTTCCCTCTTCTCCTTGAGTTTCCATAGGTACTTGCTCAGCTCTGTGTCATTTCGCCGTCTCTCGTGGTTGAACGACATTCGGTGGTTGCGCCATCTAGTCTTAAAATCTGTCGCTGTGAGGCCAACGTACATTTCAGTTTCTTCCGTGGTAGCGACTGTGGCTTGGTAAACAACCTCGCTTTGCAAACATTCCCCTCCTAAAGGAAATTCGAGTATTCTTAACGCTATTATCCGCGCGCGCACGGTTTTCAAGATTTGAATTTTTAAACAATGTCATGTGATCACGATGCTGAGTTAGAGTTAACCGTCACGATGCCTCAGTGTGTATGGAGTTTGACTGATGAGTGGATCAACTTTTGTTGGTCTACGAAACAGGCTGTATTAAAATCCATATGTGCGTAACTTGAGTAGTCCATTTGCTACTGTAATCGCTCCTTCATTGTCGAGGACTTTCCTGGATCCTACGTTGTCTATTTCGCTTCTTTATATATATCGTCAGGCAACTGCAATTTTCAAGACAATCCATCATGCCGCTTAATAAACCCTTCTAAGCCTGAAATTGGGAAAATCTGTAAGCATCTCCTCGATTAAATTAGCAACGCTATCAACACCAGCAGTAAAGTAAACCAGTGGAAAAACACCTCAAGTGTCCTCAAATGGTTTAATAGTTTAGAAAACAAGAGCTCTCTTTCATTCATCTGTTTCTACGTTTCTGAATTATACCCCTCCATCGCTGAGAAGTTGCTTCCCAAAGCACTAGATTTCACCTCTAATTACTGCCCAATCAACAGCCATGAGCATGAAATTATCCTGCATGCAAAAGGATCTCTGTTATTTAACGATGATTGCTCATGGGAGAAAAAATCTGCCAGCAACCTCTTTGATGTTACCATGGGGTCCTTCGATGGAGCGGAAACGTGTGAGCTGGTTGGATGCTTTCTCTTATGAATTCTTACTGAGAAGTATGGTCAAAATATTGGTTTATAACGGGATGATGGTTTGGCTACCCTCAGTGGAACACCGCAGGAAATAGAGAATATCAAGAAAGGTTTTTGTAAAGTCTTCCGCGACAATGACTTAAAACTCACAGTCGAGGCTAACATCACCAAAACCAATTTTCTAGACGTCAAGCTTGACCTCTCAAGTGGGAAGTATTACCCTTTTACTAAGGAAGGCAACATCCCCCTATACGTGCATAAAAAATCTAACCACCCACCATCCATTCTGCCCAACATCCCTGAATCAATCAATAGGAGGCTCTCCGAGATATCTTCCGACAGGGAATGCTTTGATAGCGCTAAACCTATTTATCAAGAAGCTCTAAAAAAAATTGGGTATAGCTACACCCTGTCATTCAACGCTGCATCAAACCAGGCACCACGTCCACGAAGAAACAGGCAGCGGAATATTACTTGGTTTAACCCACCATACAGCAAGAACGTGGAAACTAACGTCGGAAAATGCTTCCTTCCACTTATTGATGAGCAAATCACAAAAACTAATCCTCTTCACAAAATTTTCAACCGGAACACCCTTAAACTGAGCTACAGGGGCATGGGCAGCATTAAAACTGTCATATCTAACCACAACACATTTGAAATCCGGAAACTCGCACGCACTAATGATCGAGCTAAGAAAAGCTGCAACTGTAGAAAACCTGACATATGCCCCATGGATGGAAGCTGTAACATGGAAAGCATAATTTACCAGGCAGAGGTCACCACAGAAACCGCAAAGGAAACGTACATTGGTCTCTGTGACACCGCTTTTAAAATGCGTTATAGGAACCACTTGTGTTCATTCCGAAACGAACGTTACAGGCATGTTACTGAACTTAGCAAATATATATCGAGTCTTAAAGATAAGGACACTAAGTTTAATATTAAGTGGCGCTAGGTGAAACAAGCTAGTTCGTATTCCAATGTAGCTAAAAGATGCAATTTGTGTTTGTGGGAAAAATATTTTATCATTTGTAAACCGCAGATGGCAAGTTTAAACAAAAGAAATGAGCTGACATCATGTTGCAGACATGTCAGGAAATTCCTGTTAAAGAACGTAACGTTACGATAGCGCTTGTAGTATGTTGCGCGCGCATGTACATATTATTCTATCTTTTAAATTTCGGTTGATTGTAACCGTTATTTCTGGCAGTTGCCTGACGATCGCTTCGCAAGAGGCATGAAACTCAGATTTGCAGGAAAAGTTCCAGTAACCTAAATCTTGAGGTATAATTATCCATAGCTCTAGCCCTGCTATTGAGCACTTTTTAGTAGATGATGATCTCATTCCGCTATTTTGGTTATATATATATATATATATATATATATATATATATAAGCGAAATAGGCAACGTAGGATCCATGACAGTGCTCGACAATGAAGGAGCGATTACAGTAGCAAATGGACTACTCAAGAGACGCCACGAGAGACGGCGAAATGACACAGAGCTGAGCAAGTACCTGTGGAAACTAAAGGAGAAGAGGGAAGACTATTCGATTTCATGGAAAATTATTGCTAGGGCTAGATCATATTCCAATGCCACAAAACGTTGCAATTTATGCCTCACTGAGAAATTTTTTATCTTGTCTTATCCACATGAAGCCTCTTTAAACAAGCGAAGTGAAATAATATCCAATTGTAGACATCGGCGAAAATATATTCTCAGGTATTCTTAACGCTATTATCGGCGCGCGCACGGTTTTCAAGATTTGAATTTTTAAACAATGTCGTGTGATCACGTTGCTGAGTTAGAGTTAACCGCCACGATGCCTCAGTGTGTGTGGAGTTTAACTGATGAGTGGATCAACTTTTGTTGGTCTACGAAACAGGCTGTATTAAAATCCATATGTGCGTCTCTGTGAGGCCAACGTACATTTCAGTTTCTTCCGCGGTAGCGACTGTGGCTTGGTAGACGACCTCGCTTTGCAAACATTCCCCTCCTAAAGGGCGTTCATTTTCGTTCTTGCAGTTGCACAATCTTTGGGGGCGGCTATCTTCGGTCATTTTTGCGTTCCTGATTGTGGCTTTGTTATGCCCGTCTATGATCTGTTTCATATTTGGTGTGCATGAGTAGCTCAGTTTAATGGTGTTGCTATTGAAAATTTTCCTCTGTTTGTGGGCGACTGGAAAGCACTTGTCAATAAGGTTAATGAACGCTCTGCCAATGTTGGTCTGTACGTTTCTGTTAAATAGTGGGTTAAATCAAATTATATTTCTTCGCCTTTTGGTTTATTATTGCGGTTGGTGCGGTTGCGGTTCAATGAAGTGCAGCTTGTATGTGTAGCCACTCTTGTGTAACGCGTCTTGGTAGGGAGGTGCGGCTTTGTTAAACATGTCTTCGTCAGAAGAGATATCAGAAAGTCTTTTATTAACTGCTTCGGGGATGTTTCGTAGTATGCAGGGTGGGTGGTTAGACTTGCTGTGTACGTATAGATAGGTAGTTGCTGGTTTGGAATAGGGTCCGAATCTGCCGGTTATCAGGTCAAGCGTTACATCGAGAAAGTTGATGATTTTCTTGTTTGCCTCGATGGTAATTCTAAGATTGTTTTGGGCAAATATCGTGCAAATCTGTTTCTTAATTCTCTCCACTTTTTGGGGTGTCTCGTTTATAACTGCAAGGCCGTCGTCACGGTAAAGTCCGATGTTAATATCTGGTATAGTCGCAAGCTGTCATAGGAGGTAGCAGCCGACTAGTTCACATGTCTCCGCTCCATCATACCTTCTCATGGTGACATCGAAAAGGCCGTTGGAATTTTTCTTCTGCCAAGAGGTCCCATTGCTAAATAGTAGTTAAAGAATAGTAAATAGTATTGCTAAATAGTAGTGATATGTTCAACAAAGCCGCACCTCCCTACCAAGACGCGTTACACAAGAGTGGCTACACATACAAGCTGCACTTCACTGAAACGGAACCGCACCGACCGCAATACCAAACCAAAAGGCGAAGAAATATAATTTGGTTTAACCCACCATTTAACAGAAACGTACAGACCAACATTGGCAGAGCGTTCATTAACCTTATTGACAAGTGCTTTCCAGTCGCCCACAAACTGAGGAAAATTTTCAATAGAAACACCATTAAACTGAGCTACTCATGTACACCAAATATGAAACAGATCATAGACGGGCATAACAAAGCCACAATCAGGAACGAAAAAATGACCGAAGATAGCCGCCCCCAAAGATTGTGCAACTGCAGGAACGAAAACGAATGCCCTTTAGGAGGGGAATGTTTGCAAAGCGAGGTCGCCTACCAAGCCACAGTCGCTACCAGGGAAGGAACTGAAACGTACGTTAGCCTCACAGCGACAGATTTTAAGACTATATGGCGCAACCACCGAATGTCGTTCAACCACGAGAGACGGCGAAATGACACAGAGCTGAGCAAGTACCTGTGGAAACTAAAGGAGAACAGGGAAGAATATTCGATTTCATGGAAAACTATTGCAAGGGCTAGAGCATATTCCAATGCCACAAAACGTTGCAATTTATGCCTCACTGAGAAATTTCTTATCTGTCTTATCCACATGAAGCCTCTTTAAACAAGCGAAGTGAAATAATATCCAATTGTAGACATCAGCGAAAATATATTCTCAGGTATTCTTAACGCTATTATCGGCGCGCGCACGGTTTTCAAGATTTGAATTTTTTAAACAATGTAATGTGATCACGTTGCTGAGTTAGAGTTAACCGTCACGATGCCTCAGTGTGTATGGAGTTTAACTGATGAGTGGATCAACTTTTGTTGGTCTACGAAACAGGCTGTATTAAAATCCATATGTGCGTTACTTGAGTAGTCCATTTGCTACTGTATATATATATATATATAAACAGAATAAAAAGGTAAACCAAATGATGAGCTCCCAGTAGAAGGATCCGCAGAAGATACAGTGCTTCGATGAAAATGTTAAGTAAGTGTAAAACGATGAAACATGAAGCAAACTTCTAACTGTTCCAGCTTTAATGTGGCGACGTTTCGGCCTTCGGCCTTCTTCAGGTGGAACGTATTTACATAGAAATGAAAAACTTAAAATCCTAGTAGGAGTATAGAACTCATTATTACGTCCTATTATTTAGGTCTGGAATGCATTACGCAATACTATTTTTATTTCTTACGTTTAGTATAAATTCAGGTCATTCTGTAATCCTACTAGGATTTTTAGTTTTTAATTTCTATGTAAATACGTTCCACCTGAAGAAGGCCGAAGGCCGAAACGTCGCCACATTAAAGCTGGAGCAGTTAGAAGTTTGCTTCATGTCTCATCGTTTTACACTTATATATATATATATATATATATATATATATATATATATATATATATATATTGTGGGAGGAAAAAGACAAGTAAACTAATATATACTAATATATACACAATATATACTTCGCTCTACTTCTATGTATTGAGCACTGTTCTACGAAAATCAAGTCACACTTTGTATATATATATATATACTACAATATTTTTCCTACCATTTATCGAGGATTGGACTGTGAATCCTTTTGGATCCTTCTGGCGTTGCGTCACTGTTAGCCCGACACCTTTTAACTTTCACTTTTAACTTTTAACTTGTATTTAACTTGGCTCGAGGCCTTTTAACTTTTAAGGTGTGGCGCGCGCTAATAATGGGATGACATTTTTAGCAGAAATTTCCTAGAGTGTCTACAGGACGATGCTAATTAATTTCGGTTGTTTAAGGTTGACATTTCGGGCTTACACAAAATAAAATACTTCTCCCACAAACACAAATTACAATTCTTGGTGACGTTTGAGTAAGATCTTGCCCGTTTTACTTTGCGCCATTTAATGTTGTACTCAATGTTTCGGTCTTTCAGGTTCCAAATATGCTTACTAAGCTCAGTTGCATTTCTATAACGTTCATTACGGAATGAGAAAATGTGATTTCGATATCTTAATTTGAATGGAGTATCACAAAGTCCGATATACGTTTCCCTTACGTAACGCGCGCCACACATGTTTTCAAAAGTTTGAATGTAACCGTTTTTTTCAAATGACTTTGAACGTAACCGTTTTTCAGGCAGTTGCCTGACGATTGCTCCTGATGGAGCATGAAACTCTGAGTAGCAATTAAATGTCTTGGACCAAATAACCCAATTCGTTGCTGATAATATTATCTACTGCTCTAGTCCAACTATTGAGCACTTTGATAGTTGATAAGGAGCATTCCAGCGTGGTTTGGTTTGGTGTTGCGGTCGGTGCGGTTCCGTTTCAGTGAAGTGCAGCTTGTATGTGTAGCCACTCTTGTGGTTCTCATTGATTTGTTTTGTATTGTTCATGCAGCTGTAGCTGAAATTGATAGTGTTTCTGTTGAAGATTTTGCGAAGCCTATGGTCTTTAGGGAAGTGTTTGTCTATCAGCACGAGGAATGTATGCCAGATGTTAGTGCTGGCGCTCTTGCTGAAATGTAGGTTGTACCAGAGGATTTTGTTGCGTTGACGATTCTTGCGCCTTTGCATGTGCGTTGGTTCATAGTAAAGTATGTAGCTGTATCCACTGTCGTCTAGTGCTTTCTGGTAGGCGGGAGCGGCTTTCTCGAAGGAAGCTTTGTCGGATGAGAGAGATGATAAGCGTCTGTTGATACCGCCGGGGATGTTCTTTGTGGTGATCGTTGGATTGTTGCTCTCGTGGTGGACGTATTGCAGTGTAGTGTTGGGCTTTGTGTATGGTTGGTAGGTGTTTTGGCTGAGGTTAAATGTGCCGTCTAGGAGGTTGATTACTTGTTTGTTGGCTTCTACGATGATGCGGAGTCCGTTGGCGTTGAAGATGCGGCATATCTCTTTCTTGATGTCTTCAGTGTCCCTAGGTGAGGCGTCAGTGGTGGCACGGTCCGTCGTCTCGGTATAGTCCAACATTTATGTTGATATCCTGTAGCTGGGAGAGGAGGAAGTTTCCGACACGTTCACAGGTTTCAGCGCCGTCATAGCTGCCCATAGTTACGTCAAATGTAGTGTCTCCTTTTTCTTGCCAGGGTTGCTGTTTGTGGGTTCAAATGGAGCTTTTGGCGTGAATTATAAGGTTCTGTTCGTCGACGGTAGTCCTGTCAAAGTTGAGTGCGAAGTCTAGTGCTTTGTTCAGGAGGGCTAGGCTGATGGATGGGTAGAATTCTTTTATGTCCTCTTGCGAAGCAATCGTCAGGCAACTGCCAGAAATAACGGTTACAATCCACCAAAATTTAAAATACAGAACAATGTGTACATGCGCGCGCAATATACTACACGCGCTATCGCAACGTGACGTTCTTTAACAGGAATTTCCTGACATGTCTGCAACATGATGTCAGCTCATTTCTTTTGTTTAAACTTGCCATTTGCGGTTTACAATTGATAAAATATGTTTCCCACAAACATAAAATTGCATCTCTTAGCTTCTTAGCTACTTTAGAATAAGAACTAGCCTGTTTCACCTTGCGCCACTTAATATCAAACTTAGTGTTCTTATCTTTAAGACTCCATATATATTTACTAAGTTCAGTGGCATGCCTGTAACGTTCGTTTCGGAATGGACGGAAGTGGTTCCTGTAACGCATTTTAAACACAGTGTTAAAGAGACCGATGTATGTTTCCTTTGCGGTTTCTGTGGTAACCTCGGCCTGGTAAATTACGCTTTCCATGTTACAGCTTCCATCCATGGAGCGTATGTCAGGTTTCCTACAGTTGCAGCTTTTCCTAGCTTGATCATTAATACGTGCGAGTTTCCGGATTTCTGCTTTGCTATGACTAGATATGACAGTTTTAATGCTGCCCATGCAGCTGTAGCTCAATCTAAGGGTGTTTCGGTTAAAAATTTTGTGAAGAGGACTAGTTTTGGTGAAATGCTTACAATAAGTTCAAGAAAGCATTTTTCGACGTTAGTTTTCACGTTCTTGCTATATGGTAGATTAAACCATGTAATGTTTTGCTGCCTGTTTCGTCGTGGACGTGGTGCCTGGTTTGATGCGGCTTTGAATGATAGGGTGTAGCTATACCCACTTTTTTTGAAAGCTTCTTGATAAATAGGTTTAGCGCTATCGAAGCATTCCCTGTCGGAAGATATCTCGGAGAGCCTCCTATTGATTGATTCAGGGATGTTATGCGGAATGGATGGTGGGTGGTTGGATTTTTTTATGCAGGTACAGGGGGATGTTGTCTTTCTTAGTGAAAGGGTAATACTTCCCATTTGAGAGGTCAAGCGTGACGTCTAGAAAATTGGTTTTGGTGATGTTAGCCTCGACTGTGATTTTTAAGTCATTGTCGCGGAAGACTTTGCAAAAACCTTTCTTAATATTCTCTACTATATATATATATATATATATATATATATATATATATAATCTAGGAATGGGATGAAATCCTCATCAACTTGAAAGTGCTCGATAGCTGAACTAGAGCAATGAATTATAATCGAAGAGTTGGTTGTTCGGTTATTTATTCGCTACTCTGAGTTTCATGCCTCGTGCGAAGCAATCATCAGGCGGCGGTCAATGAAACTCAGAGTAGCGAATAAATGACCGAATAACCAACTCTTGGATTATATCTATATCTATATCTATATATGAACTCCATGCCTGTTTCATTGTAGAGTCTGCCAGAATAGAATGCAGTGAAATCATAGCGATTAACTATAATAAATTTCAACCACATGTATCGTCCCCTTGATCTCACTACTTCAGTTCCGTAATCTCCGCAGAATTCACCAAGAAGGTTGGCTGACTGATTATTGCCATCACGGATCTCGAGATAAAGATCCAGCAGACAATATCGTGGCTCCTGACCGCGCATGGTAAAGTTAAGTTCCACGTAATTTCCTTGTGGAACTAAAAGAACGTGTTCTTCATCAAACTCTTGGACTTGTCTCCATTCTTGTGCTTGCTTAGCATTCTCCAACAAACCTGCAACAACTGCATCAATCCAATTATTTTGATTGCAGCAAAAACAATTGCTGGTTATCATAAATAAATTCTAAATGATATATAGAGACCAAGAAAAAGAAAGAATGTGCTAGTACACAAAAGAAGGGCTTGCATACTTGCTGGGCACCCTCTTGCAAACACAACTACTCCATTTATTCGATTTTAGACTACTCAAAAATAAATCTTTCACAAAAATACATTTACTCTCATTCATACTCCGCACAGGAGAGGGAGAGAGAGAGAGAGAGGGGGGGAGAGAGACAGAGGCAGTACCCAAAGATTAACCTTTGCTCGAGCTGGGAAAAAAGGTCATTTCAAGGTAAGTTGAACTTTAAAAAACCCCAATATTCCTCGGCAGCATTCAGAGTAATAAAAAGCAAAAGGAAAACATAAGCTCAGTCGCTTTGTAAATTATCGAGCTCAGTGACCCAACAGATATCAGGACTGGGGCTCAGAGACTTCAGATGGGACACTATTGACGTCTTGGACATCTTCTGAGAAGTAATGCACCCCATTTCACAAGCCTAATATTAGTTGCATTAAACACTTATCTTCAAGAGATTATACTCTCTTGCTTATCTTTCAGGAGATGCCATCCTCGAACTCTTCATCGCCCTCTTTCGACGAATGTCCCACCGATCATCTCCATTGTCTTCCTTACCGCCCACCCTACCCTAGGGCCTCCTCTCTCCCTCCATAAGGAAAAAAACCACTTTGAATAGCTTAACATTTAGAGATTGGCTGTAGACATTTGAAGTGCTTACAGAAAACAAGGATGAAAATCCACTTGGCCATTGAAGATACCATCCCATTAAAGTTTGCTAAAAAAAAAGTTGATATATGCTTAATTTTTTCTTGATTTTAACGTACATGGCTATCCTTTCAGTAGACATCAGTTGTTAACTTCGTCAGCGAAAATTTGAAATTTGATGCAGTTACAAGTACATACATACATACATACATACATACATAAGCTTTATTTATCCTCGGATTTCAGTGTAGCTTACAAGCTAGTATCTCCGATCCTAATTACTAATTTTAAAAGTTACAGCAAGAACAAGGCTAAAAAGATAAAAAAGTAATTCATAATATAATAATCATTAATATAATAATATAATGTAATATTAATGTAATGTTAACAGAAACCGTTCACTAATAGTTTGCGCTTAAATTCACTATTATCTACAGTCTTTCTAAAGTGGTCAGGGAGGGAGTTCCAGTACTTAACAGATAAGTGGCTAAAAGGATTTAGACCATATGGGGTTGTAAACGGCTTAGGAAGTGATAAAATATTGGTGCTCTTTAGGGAGTAAGCAGTAGATCTTAGCTTGCTCAGTTGTTTCAAATAGCACGGATACATATCAAGATGGATACAGTTAAATATACAAGTCATCATATTTTGTATCCTCCTCTTGGCTAAACCACACACACCTGCCTTGTCTAAAAGATCATCATAGTTCGAGTCCCAGTCCTTTAAAACAAATCTTAACATAAGTCTATTAAAGGTGTCCAGTTTAACAGGGTCCTCTGAATTACAGAAGTGCCATATCATTGAACAGTAGTGAAAATGGGGTAACATAAACGTTTTATAAAGTTTCTTCATAAGTGTTGAAGCAGGGGGAAATGGGAGGCGTAGTCCCCGAAGAAACCTTTGAGTGTTTTGGTTTAGAAAATATCGCTAACGCAGTATGAAAATTATGTCAGCATCGCGCTTGGCGAAATAATATGCCACAAAACATTTTTTTCAACAACTCCAGCTTGTTTTCGAGAAGCATATAAACTACAGCAAATCTCCCTTGAACTAGAGAGCGAGTCTAAGAAATTAGACATGATAACATTTCTTTACGTGAGAACCCAGTCGAATGCAAGGCTTATTTTTCTCGATACCTTTTTCCTTGATCGGAAGCGTTGATATTGTCGAGAGAGTTAACCCTTTCTTTCGTTGAAAAAGGAATACCGGTAACCTTGAAATACAAGACTTTTACAAGAAGAACTCAGCAAAAAACTGATATTGGGAAAACGTATTCTGGTTCCCAAAAAGTGGCCCGCTGTCATCTAATAACAGCTAAGAAAAAAGCTTGGACATTTGCGTTCAAAAATTATTCCCCCCTTAGTGAATAGAAATGCAAACATTGATAGAAACTGACAACGATGAAGTATTAATTCTTAATTACAGTCTTTATGACCGACACACGATTTTTCTGCATTAAGAATTTAAATATAAATTGAATTCGGATCGTTTCTTTTTTTTTAAGCTTCCAATATTTTGTGTTAGCGGAGAAAAAAGTCAGGGGATATATGTTAGTAAATCAGCAACACAAAAGTGTATAAGAAGAGGATTTAATGTCTGACTAAAATTTAAAAGGAGGAACGCGAAATTAAAAGGAAATATTTAAAGAAACGGCTTTTTTTGCGTTGTTTTAACGTGTGGAGTAAGGAAGCCATCGGTGAAATAACTTGAATGTTTGAATTCACCTACTAAGAAAGCAATTTTATACAAGCTTCGTCTAAAAATTTACAATGAAAATAACTGTTTACTTTCCATTTTGATAAATGAAAATAAAAACAGGCGTCAAAAGT
Organism: Stylophora pistillata; assembly: GCF_964205215.1. NCBI lineage: Eukaryota > Metazoa > Cnidaria > Anthozoa > Scleractinia > Pocilloporidae > Stylophora > Stylophora pistillata. The sequence goes on along the minus strand of NC_142520.1, from coordinate 44,651,438 downwards.
TAGTTCCTCTCTGGTTTCTTGTCACGATTCTTGTCGTTTTTGTTATATATCCTCAAAAACATGTTCAAAATCTCTATAGAGCAGATAATCTTAAAAAATGATCTTAGGCCATTCAAAGTATCTCGAAAGTAATTTTGTCAGGTTTAAATTATGTAGTCCATCAAAATGCAGATTTCTCTCAATTCTCACTAAAAGACCACGTAACAAGGTATTTAAGTAAGAAAAAAGAATTGTAATGTGATCATTGGGCTATTAAGTTAAGGCCCTAGCAAACGGCTTAATAATAATAATAATAGTAAGGTTTTTATGAGCGCATTTAAGAATCTCAATGCGCTTACATAGCATGCTAAAAATAAAATATAACAATGATGCTAACAGTCAGTAGTACCTACACTAACAAAAATAAAGTTAAATGGGATAAAATCCTATGTAGTGTTTCACAATACTAAAAATAAAATTTCCGGAATAGGAATGTTTTAAGGGCAGATTTAAAAGACGAAAGAGAATCTGCTATGGCTTCAACATTTTCTTCAACATCCTTTCGATTTTGTTGAATGGCAATGTTGAAAGCGTTTGCCACCCCCTTTCCACCGTGTTGAAACATGTCGAAAGGATATTGAATCGATGTTCAAAGAGTTTAAAGGCCTTTAAAATTTTCGTCAACATCCATTCATGGAATAAGGCGACATCCATCCATGGAAGCAAGCGAGAGTTGTTCCTCTGTACAAATCAGGAGGTCGGGAGGTTATGGACAATTACCGGCCCATTTCGATCTTACCAGTATTTCGAAGATTGCTGAAAAAGCCGTAAATGTTCAACTTCAACAGTATCTAAATCAACATGGCCTCGACAATTCATTTCAATGAGGGTTTAGGTGTTATCATTCGACGTAGACCGCGGTAACATATTTTTGTGACACAATTAGAAGAAGCACAGAGGCGGGAAAACTAACTGGGGCCTTATTTATCGATCTAAAAATGGCCTTGGATACCGTCCCCCATGATGATCTCATTCGCAAGGTCAAGTGATTTGGTTTGGAGGATAACTCTCTCGCATGGTTGACGAGCTACCTCACTAACAGAACCCAGGCTGTTTGTGTCGAAGATGAACTGTCCAGTCCAATGCCTGTCCTCAGTGGCGTACCGCGAGGTAGCATCTTCGGCCCTGTACTGTTTACTCTGTATATAAACAATCTACCGTCCTGTGTCCAATTCTCCAACATCATGATGTACGCGGACGATACAGTGATCTATCTGTCGTCCATGTCCATCGTGGACATTGGCCATAATTTAAACCTTGATCTAGCTAATCTGTCTCAGTGGCTACACTATATTAAACTTGTTCTCAACATGAAGAAGACGGAATTTATGACGTTCGGCACGCGCCAAAGGCTCGTAAGACTAAATTTTAAGTACTTGGGTGTCGTTCTTGATGGCACCCTTTCCTTTAATGACCACGTGGATTATGTGAGGATCAAGGTATCTAAGATACTCGGTATGTTCTCTCAAATAAGACCTTCACTAACGCTAGAAGCTGCAAATATACTTTATAAAGCCATGGTCCTCCCGTTTCTAGATTATTTTGGTACTGTGTGGCATGAATGTGGGCAAGGAAACAGTGACCAGATTGAACGACTACAGCCATGGGCAGCGAGGTTCGTCTACTCCAAAGATGCCTCAAAACTAACAACTGATCAAGCTACGACTAAACTGGGCTGGGAACCTCTCTATTATTGAAGACGAACACATATTTTTAGATTTTTTAATGAGTGCATTGCAAATATAGTTCCCAGATATCTTTTAAACTATTTTAATGTAAGAATTCGCGACATTCACCGCTCCAATACTAGAAATAATGATGGTCTTATTTTAGAAAAAGTTAAATTAGAATGCACCAATCGCGCCTTTTTTTTATAAAGGCGCAAAAATCTTTAATGATTTTAAATAATTTTTAATAATTGGTAGAATTTATTATTGTCCGAATTTACTTTCGTTTATGGTAACTATTTCGTAGTTTACTCTAAATCGATTTCTATTAATTTTTTTTTTTAACAGGACCTGCATTGATAGCAGTTTTCTTTCCTAAACTGAAGCAGCAATCCTGTATAAATATGTTTAAATTATTATTATTATTATATTCAACAATTCTTTTGTTCGCTGGAATGTTCGGAATGTTGAAGTGGAGTTGAAGTCATTTGGCCCCGCTTTTTCTTCGATCGCCAATTCCTTCACGATGTTGTTGAAATAGTCCCTTTCATCCCTTTTTCTGATCCATCGCCTTGTCTTTCTCCTTCGGCGTTTTTTATCCTCATCACTCAAAACTTCAAAAGCTACAAAAACCGCTAATGATGAGCGAACTTTGTTGCAAACATACGCGCAAATCATTGTTTCATTTGAAAATGGCGCCCTTGTATGTCTCAGGCGTGCAAAGACCTGGGGCCTGAAACTAATTACCAGGCCATTCGCTAAGTTTTGTTTAATGAAATGTTGAAACCGTTTGCCCATCCCACCGTTCAACATCATTCAACAACCTATCAACAGCGGTCAGCAAGATCGAATGGATGTTGAAGCCGTTTGCTAGGCCCTTTAGAATTCAGTTACGAAATGAACGCTTAAAAACTAATTGTTAATTCATGGCGATCGATAACAAAAATTTTTTATTCAATGTGCATTGAGATAAATTTCCATAAGCTTATTATATTCTTCATATCAGGCAAAAGTAAGGCCTGCAACAAAGCAATCTTTCAATATTCCATAAAAAGTTTGATGCTTTAAATCCTCATAGCAAATAAAACGGTGCTTTCTTATTTCTTTGGAAACGCTGAACAAAATCCGCGCATATGTGCACGATCCTTCGCAGTAAAGCACTATTTAAGCAATAGTGAAAATCAGACCTGAAAAAAATTCAGGCCTGTACGGGATTCGAACCACTGACCTCTGCGATACTAGTGCAGCGCTCTACCAATTGAGCTAACAAGCCAACTGGGAGCAGGCCATCAAATTAATTCGACATAAACCCGTAGATGATAAATCAAACAACAAACATATGAAATACATATATATGAACTGCGGTTATGAAACGTATATGTGCACGATCCATCGCAGTAAAGCCCTATTTAAGCAATAGTGAAAATCAGACCTGAAAAAAATTCAGGCCTGTACGGGATTCGAACCACTGACCTCTGCGATACTAGTGCAGCGCTCTACCAATTGAGCAATTGAACTAACAAGCCAACTGGGAGCAGGCCATCAAATTAATTCGACATAAACCCGTAGATGATAAGTCAAACAACAAATATTGCTTAAATAGTGCTTTACTGCGAAGGATCGTGCACATATACGTTTCATAACCGCAGTTCATATATATGTATTTCATATGTTTGTTGTTTAAAATCCGCGCAGTTACGCAAATTAAAACATGATATTTGTATTGTACATTTTCTATGCAAAGTAGATGGAATGGACAGGATGGTATGAATTTCCTTATTTCCTATTGACAAACTGCCTCTCATTTCACTTGTAGTGTTTTCCAACCTCTCAAGCAAAAAGAATTGATGATATATTTATAATTTTGAAAGACATCAATTGAAATCCTTCCCCTGTGGATTAGTTATCCTTATATCTACCACTCGGCTGATATTTTTTTGTTATCTTTTACAAGCTGCCTGCTTCTTGTTTTATTCTCTTGCGTAAGTGTTATTTGAGTTTTTTTTACTTTGATCAGTTTGATTGTTTACCACTTCTCAACACCATTGTTCTTGACAATATAACGATGTTGGTGGAGGAAAATGAGATCTCAATGAATTAAATAAAGTTTTATCATGAGTTTATTCAAGTTTCACTCAGTTTGTGTTGTCTTTGTTTTGACAGTTAGGTGTAAAATACGCATCTAGAGCATAATTCACAAATACATTGTACTCTGGTCAAAAACTGAAAGGAATCAACTTGATTAAGCGTACTTTACCGTGGGAAATATTTTAGAAGCTATGTTGAAGCAGAACACGGAGCATACAGTCATAAACAGGATCGACATCTGTACTGATAGTGCAGATATCTTGCAATAAAAGAAGGAAGGTTCGGCGCCTTTTGATAAAAAGAGCTCGCAATAAAATAACCATGTCATTCATCAATTTCAAAATTCATCGGTAATTCCGCAAAACCGTCACTACTCGTTCTTTTTGGCAAGAGAACGGCCATTGCTCTTTAAAGACAGATATTTCGATCTCTTCCCTATAATTTTGAAATGTATAAGTCATCTTGTTATATCATTTATGGCGCGAACGCCGCGAGAAACTATTAAAAGTGTTTTATAATTTTAAGGCAGAAAAGCAGGAGAAATTTTAGTGCTGCAATTATGAGGTCTTGCCAGTCTCGTTATTCTCACAGCCGATCAGCTTTAGTTTCTACATATATCGAAGATAGAAGGAGAAATTACCCTTTACAATAATTGTTACATGGCACATCATCAAAGAAATTACAAAAGAAAAAAGATTTGTATGCATTATGCATGCGCTTTCTATATATTCAGGTAAAAAGAAAAACAGATTTAGGATTTTTTTTTCCACAGATAGACTGCTTTAATTTCCTTTTCGTCTGTTGTTTTACAATTTCTCCATGCGTGGTAAACTTTTATTTTTAATAACTGTATGTTCGTTACTCTGTGCATATCAATGTTTCATCATTTCCAAACTGACTCCTTCAAGCCTAATATTCGTTCATTTGACTTTCAAATTTACGTTAAACTTGGAAAAACGCATAAGAAAAATGTTTCCTTTTCCGTATAATTTGGATTTCCATTGTAAAGTATCATCACAAAATTCTAATATGTCCAAGAATTCCGACCCTTTTCTATGTCGATCATTATCCTTAACTTTCACTGTTTCTGTCGCTGAAAATATACCGGTTTTCGTGAGGAAAAATTTAATTGAGAAATAATAAAAAGTGATGAAAGAAAAGATTCATGTTTCAATTATTCCGTGTCTCTGTCTCGCAGAAAACGCGTAATATGCATCATAGGAATAACACGAGAATCACAAACAATAAGAAAAAAAATGCAAACCATGCAGTTGAATTACAGAATAATTGCGGGAGATAGAATAGTTCGGAATAAATTTTGTGATAAATTTATCAAAAGCCTCGACATCTGTGCAACCAAAGAAGATTATTTATCATCAACCAAAAAAATGCCTATTGCTTTCAAATCTAATCTTTCTAAAGTATAGGGAGCGAGAGGGAATGGAATTAAACTAATATATAGGAAAATAAATGAAAGTAACAAAGCTCTTATGTCTAGTACCTGAATGTTGATTGTCCCTTTACTCTGTTAGAAACTGATCGCTTTTATCCACATAAGCAGAAGAGAATTAATCCATACAGAGGTAAAGATTTTTACAGCTGTTGTTAATTGTTGCTTTAAATAAATGCAAAGCTAAAAGAGAAAAATTTTCATCACGTATTTCGTTCAATTCGTTCAAGCCACGCGTCCATCTTAAAGAATGAAATTAAATCGTTGTTTAATTCTCTTCAGTTTTAGTTTATTTTCTTTTTTCATAACTGCTTATCATTTTCATCATCGTATTTGACTTGCAATTTCAAATTATGCTAAATTTTCTTAAACATAAATATTTTTTTCCGTTTTTATGAATTATAACTTATTTTATCTATTTATTTATTTCATTTTTGAGTCTGGAATTTAAAACTACTGATGTCACCCCATACTTTAAAGGATTTTCCTCTGTTATTTTAAATGTCACTCAAACACGAAAACTTGACTTCCGTGGTTGAATGAGTCTGTATTGAAAACGATTTGTCAATTGAAAATAAATATGTTATTTGCTGGCAGTGAGGTTCTGATAGAAACGAAATGCGATGTACAAACAGCATTTACAAGTCTGAAATCGGAGTTTTCCATCCTACACTCTATCCTTCCTTTTTGCAATTTTTCATTACCTACGAATGGTCATAAATTGGTTTATTACCGGCGGGGGAGCGTTTCTACCCTCTGGATGGTTCTTAATTAGTAGCCCCATCATGGGTCATTGAAACGTATTCCCGTCCGTTGTCATCTAACAAGAACTTGAAACTTTGCTTCGTCAACTGTCGTAGACCTTCGCGTCCTCGACGACACCAGCACAAGGTTATATGAAGCCAAATATTCCATAGAAGATCCCAAGGATTGTCTCTCCGGATTTTATTTGACGACTTCATCTTTTGGAGGTCTGCTACTAGAATTCAAGGTTTGTGTTTGGCGTTTTCTTTGTTCTCGCGCTTGTTTAGTTTTATCTGACTCTGAAGGAGCCTGTTTGTCGCTTGAAAATCGAGAGATGACAAAACGCGGAGCCCTACTCCATGGAGTACCCTTTGGATGGAGTATCCCTAAAAGTCATGTAGTGGCCAGATAAACTACTTTATAACCATAATAAATCGTTTAGCTGTACATATCTTAATGTATTTTGAGCTTGCCAGCTCTATGATTGTCACAGTTCGACATAGTCCACAAATTGACCGTTATCTTGAATTTAACATTAAACTGCTGGCCACTTCAAGCGGAAGGCTTAAAGGC